>NC_046365.1:34870983-35170983 GCF_011125445.2 Fundulus heteroclitus
ATTTCAGTATAATTAATCCTTTTTCATTAGAAGATATTTCAGACTGCATTTAAGGGTTTTCATTTGCTGCAAGCCATAGTCATCAAAATTAACACAAACAAATGCTGAAACATATAAAGCTGTGTTTTATAAATCGCTTGAGTTTGATTGAATTATATTACTGAATCAAATGTGCTCTTCAATTATATTTTAATTAGAATAAATAAAGTGCAAGTCTCCTCAACTGAATACAAGTGAAAATGTTTGGCTTTTATTTTTATTCAATAACTTCAAGGTCATTTGTAAAAGTAGATTTATTCAATCACAAGCCATGCCCTTTATTTTTTATAAATAGAAGTTGTAATGAAATGGAAACTGCGTGCATTTGAGCTACACTGAGCTTAACAGTCCATTGGAGGTTTAACCATCCATTTGTGATGCCTTTGAAATGTTATTCAGTTTTGTGCCACCGATGACGTATGTGTGTTAGTGGCGAAAGAAGCATTTAATTCCCACCCTGTTCTGGATCTAACTGCTTCAGTAACTGCATTTCTCAAACATGTTTCTGCACCACGGTCTGATGTCTGCAACTAAGCTAAGCTCTGAGGTGTTAGTTACAAAGTCATTTTTAACAAATGTGGTTAATAAGTATGAAGTATGTGAATGACCATTTTTTTCTTGCCTGCACTCTCTTTTGTAGAGGATTCTGAGTAACCCTGTTCACCTCGACAAGTCTTTTGCATACAAATTTCTCCATCCTTGGCTTGGGACTGGCCTTTTAACCAGGTACAGATGTTTCTTTCATTTGGCATAAATACTATGTCCTGTCTAAGCATAAAACATTATATATATATATATATATATATATATATATATATATATATATATATATATATATATATATATTATAGCTTGATAATATATGATAACTATCAAAATAAAAATACTGTATTTTCTACATTCTATCCCTACTTACTTTTATTTCTATATTTTAATCATGTAAAGCACTTTGCATTGTCTCTGTACTGAATTGTGCTATATAAATAAATTTGCTTTGCCTGCCTTTGCCTTGCCTATCAGCCTGATTTGAAATTTATATTGTTACTCCAGGAACAGAGAAGGGATCTCAAAAAGTGCACATAGTAAAAAGCTAAAGAAAGTTTCCTCAGATGTTATAAATTCTATTGTTTTGACCAAAAAAAAAGTAACAGCTATTGGTTGGAGTCATGTTACAGATAAGAACATTGTATGTCCTTTATTCAGCACAGGGCAAAAATGGCGCCAGAGAAGAAAGATTCTGACACCGACCTTCCACTTTTCCATCCTCGCTGACTTTTTGCAAGTGATGAATGAACAGGCAGAAATTCTGGTGGAGAAGCTCGAGAAGAAGGCAGGAAAAGGTCCGTTCAACTGCTTCAGTGACATCACCCTTTGTGCTCTGGACATAATCTGCGGTGAGTAGATGCTACATTTAAAATGAATTGAAACACAATCTTCCCAAGGAGTATCTAACAGCTTACAAGATCAAATGCAAATAACGTGTGTGCCAGAAACAAACACAGACAAATATGCATCTGCAATAAGTAAACAAGGTTGGTTTTTATTATGAGACCAATTTATTACATGATTATAGACGTTATGCATATGTAAAACTGGATCAAACCAGAGCTTTGGCCCCTTTAATTCACAAAGAAGATGTGTATCTCTAACAGTGCTGCCAAGCAAAAAACTTCTGTTTTTGCTGACATTTTAACACATTATAATCAGACATTACATGTGCAATTAAAAGAAGAACCTGCTTAAAGACATGCATGTAGCCATGATAAATAAAAAAACTTAACACTCCAAAGACTGGTGCTGTCCATGACACTCTGCACCCCCTGAAAACTACTATCCCCCTGAGCAAATCTTTGTTAAATATACAATAAAAAGAGATTTTTAACTTCCATCTAAATGATTCAAAATTGTGTTTGAGAGTTGAATTGTAAAAAGAGGTCTATATTAAGATGTCTAGTCATGTTCATATACTGTTGAAATTTATTGGGGTTGGTGAAATTGGGCAAGCCAAGCCTGGCTTCCAGCATCTTTTTTTTAGGCAAATATTTTAGTGTTGGGACCAACGTGCAGAAAAGTCCCATTTTCGAAATAAAGACCAGAACCGGTCAACCTCAGACAGCCATAAATACATGTCCATGAATCTCCAATGTTTTTAGGGGTATCACAGGAAATAAGCATCAAAATAAAATTTTTATTAAATTAAAAACAGCAAAAGATGCTGGATAAAAAGGGCTGAAATGCAACAATAAGTAGTATTCATCTCGTTTTCCCAGATATGTTTTAAACAATATGACAAACAACATTTACAACGCAACAAATTTGTCTAAAAGGTTGAAAGTAATCCATAAAATCTTGTTTCTACTGGTTTATTTATTAGCAGTTTGAAACATCCAAACCGAAAGTACTCAAATTTAGACCCTAATGAAAAAATTCTGATACATACATTTTAAGTTGTCCTTGTCGCACCACGTAGCTGGGACACTGACGGTCAGGAGAGCAATTTTTGTTATTCTGAACATACATCACACTTTACTGTCCTTCACTTTCTTTATTAAGATTAAATTCATGCAACACATTGTTGTATCTGGAGCTCTTTTATGCCTTTGGGTGAAAATTAACGGGGAAAAAATCCCAATGTACAGAAATATGTTTCAGCAAGCTATCTTGTTCGACATGGTGTCCTTTTTCAGAGAAATTGTCCTTATTTCAGCAAGATAATACCATAGCACATTCTGCACATACAACAGGCTGGATATCCAGATTGAATCTGAAAAGCTGTTCAGTTTTTTTTTTTTGGTTGAAACCAGTCAAAAGAAACCCTGTTTACTTCATGCAAAAAAAAAAAAAAAAAAAAAAAAAGGACTCATGGCTCCCTGAGCTGTTGATTTACTAAAACTTAGCAGAAATGAGAAGAACAGAGCAAAGGACAGGAGAGGCTCACAGGACAACAAAAAATAGTTTTCTCTGTCAAACAAATGTTAATAAACACATTTAAAATTTGCTTGCATCATTTAATCGTTCAGTTTCCTTTTTCCCCCCTTTGTACTATTTTTTTTTGCATAAATTCACATTGAATTCTTTTGTAAAACACCATATTTATTTAAAATTTTACTACACCTTGTCAGACAATTGATCAAAGATCTGTTTGTGCAAGTTTACAAAACTTCTTTGCTCTTTGTTCAGAGACTGCAATGGGGAGGAAGATTTACGCGCAGAGCGATTCACAGTCCGAGTATGTTAAGTGTGTATACAGGTACGCTTTTTTTTTTAGTTTTCTTTCACACAAATTCAAAGTTAAAGCAAATGATATCTGATCTAAGGGCTCAGTAGTGTTTTCTACCTGCAGAATGAGCGACATTGTCAGCCACAGACAGAGGACACCCTGGTTTTGGCCCGACTTTATTTACTACTTTTTCGGTGAGGGCAAGAAGCATGACAAGACGCTGAAGATCCTCCATTCATTTACCTACAAAGTGAGTTACTGAGCCTGGGGGGGATTGGATAGCTTAATGTCAAATGCATTGTCTGAATTCAGCCATGCAGAAAATGGAAACTTTAACAGCATCATTAACAGTCTCTATGCGCAGGTGATAAAGGAAAGGTCTGAAAACTTGTCCTACGTTGAATCAGACAGCGAGTCTGACCACGGCAAGAGGAAGCGAAAGGCCTTCCTGGACATGCTCCTGAAGACCACAGATGAACACGGCAACAAGCTGAGCCATCAGGACATCCAGGAGGAAGTGGACACCTTCATGTTTGAGGTTGGTGATCAGAAACATCAGTAACGAACGTGGTTTTGTTGTGTTGGAAAAACTCAAAGCTCTGCAGTTGTAAATACATGAGGCTCTTTCTCTTTTTCAGGGTCATGATACAACGGCGGCCTCCATGAACTGGGCTCTCCACCTGCTGGGAACCCATCCTGAGGTGCAACGAAAAGTTCAACAAGAGCTCCAGGAAGTGTTTGGTAACATTAACATGGCGCCCCCCATCTCTTCCTTCATTTAATAACTTGTTTAATATTCCAGGCCCCAAGGATTTTGACTCATCTTTATTCAGGCCCATTTGTTCTCTCTTAAGTTTAACAACTATAACCCCCTTTTGTTAAAATTCATATAATTCTTCTCATTAAAAACAACTGTCTCTGCAGTGTGGAATAATGTACCGTGCTTCCATGCAGTTTTCCGGGGTTTACGCATGAAGACCTTTGAGCTACAGTAAATGCTAATTTTGTGCCAGCTGAGTGAACCAGATGCCCTAAAGTACAACAGCATTAATTAAGCCACAATTAAATCCTGCACAGAAAAGCTCCACCTCTTCTTAAAATTCTGAAGCAAATTTCCCCTGACTAGCACACAGTGCCTTGGAAAAGTGTATCTTTCACTTTTTCACATTGTGTCAAGTTGCTGCCAAGAGCTAAAATGTATTTAATTTCAATGGGACTTTATGTGGGAGAACAACACAAAGTTGCACATCATTATGAAGTTAAAAGGATCCATCCAACCATCGCAAAATCAATTGAATCTAAGACAGCATTAAAGCTAGATTTTGCATGTCACTTTTAATGCTTATCAGTATCTAACACAAAATCAGATTAGAAATCTAAGAACTGAGCTAAAAGTTGAATAAAGGCCTGGTGGACTATACAAAAAAACAAACAAACAGTGGATTCAGTGCTTTGGATGAGGAAGACTAAGGGTTGTTCTGAAATAATTGACGCTAATAATTAGTCAGGCATGAATCAATTAATCTAACTGTAAAATGGTTGCCATTGCCCTGAACCCGGCAGTATTTTAAGGAATCTGCAGCTCTCTACGTTCGGTTGTTTTATTTTGCTGTTCAGTTGAAGTAACATGTATTTTTATGAGTTTTTAACGATATGCTCCTTTTAGATTTGTTAATCTGTTGGATTTTGGCTGTGGGCGAGACCTTCATGCTAAAAGGCTAATGAGTGGCTAACAGATTGTCAAGGTTTTGGAGCAGTAAGAAATTCAGCCAAATCATGGGTCTGACATGAGGCCTGTTTTACTCTCAGGCTTATTTAGTGTGAAAAGTGTGCTGTAAGAGCGGGTTCACCACTGTGTCTGTGTCTTGTTTATTGTGCTAAGGTACATCGGGCCGACCCATTAACACCGAAGACCTGAAGAAGCTCAAATACCTAGAATGTGTCATCAAGGAGGCTCTGCGGCTGTTTCCCTCTGTGCCTTTCTTCGCTCGGAGCCTCTGTGACGACTGTGATATCAGTGAGTTACAGCTGTCCGTTAACTGGTGCATTACAGTATTCCTGGTGGGGTATGTTAAAATGACAAGGGAAGCTAGGCATGTAACACGATAGATGTTTTTTGTTTCATCTCCGGGTCAGTTCATCCTTCACCGGTTCATATCAACACTTTGTACCTGTGACTTACGAGATACAAATAATCAAAAAAAAAAAAAAAAAAACCTCACCTATCACATGCAATTGAATCTATGTGTAAATTATTTGACAAAGATATTGCATTACGGTCTATTTCCAATGATTCTGATTCTGATCCCTGCTTGGGCCACTTGACTTATGGAAACATGGAAACTTATATGGCCTCCTGTTATATAGTATTTGTTGGTGTCACAGAACATAATTCCCCCGAAGAAGACTCAGTAGATAAAATTAAATCACTTTTAATCATCAGTTGTTAAAGGGCATAAAAATGGGTGTGAATTGAAGTATGGGTTCTAATATTTTAGGCTTTCTTCCACAAAGATCCACAGACCTCGTAACGTCAGCACTTTAAGGGCTCCTTCTCCTGAACAAAACCAGACATCAATCATTGAATCTGGACCGGAACCTGAGGAGTTATGCATTTTCAACTCGAGGAGGGTTTGCTCTTGGTGTTATATTCCATCAGGCGCATGAAACCAATGGTTATGGGTGAAAAAGATACGCTAAAAGACCCAAGGCTCTGCTTTGTTTCCTGCTGCAGACAGCATCCTGTTATTGTGGTTTGACTCAGATGTTTATCGTAGCGTGTGAGTCAAGATGAAGTCTAACGCTCTTCAAGAGAGTGTGGGTGTGTTTATTACCTTACAATGGTTTATCCAAGTGGAGATGAGCATGGAGGAGTTGTTCTACTCTATGAAATTTGATAAATTTTCAGACAAGTTTAAAGATCTTTTGGGAGAGGACTTAATGACTGAGCTCTACAGAGATAAAATCTGGTTAGGATGGGAAAAAAAACATGATTTTACTGCACCTCAGAGTCAATGCTGGCAAATGGTTAAGGAGAAGTCACTACCAGCTTTGCACATCTAGGAACTGAGATTTGTTCCCATTCCTCTTTACGTTCAGTCGACTTGCATGAAAAGTATCTGCAGACATCAATTTTCAAGTCTTACCATTTTCAATTGGATTTAGATCTGGACTTTTGTTTTAAATCTGTACTTTGACTGGGCCATAACACTTTAAACCATTCCATGTTACCTCGGGTACTACAGTACTTTTCGGACCATTAGTCACTCCGGAATATAAGTAGCATCTGTCAAAAAATGCAACATGAAGAGGAAAAAAAAACATATCAGTCCCACTGGACAGGACTATATGCATTTATTTAGAAATTTATTTCACACAATCCAAAACTACAAACATTTAATCTGGTAAACCAATTTATTCAATTAAATAGCTACATCCAAAACCGGCTGAATAATATGGAACATACCTAGGAGGTTGAATGCAGTAAATTAGAACAACAAGCCAGATACTCCAACCAGTTTTATCCAGCACATTTCAGCTACGCTGAAAGTTGTCAAATTAAGTTGAAATTAGACTATGAGTGTAGCAGTGCTATGTGCTAAGCTAACAGTACGACACGGATGTTTCAGAGTATCATAAAGCTCACGTTCATCAGTGACGTTGTAAACCACCCGGACAACAGAGCTAAACAGCGAAACAACCTACAAACATGTGTTCAGTCTTTGTCGTCTTTAAGTTAATGTTTCAAATATTTTTTTAAGTGGTACAGGAGCAGGATATAGTTTTCACAATCCTAGCCAGCCCTCTTGTGGCACTGTGTTGATGATGTTAAGGGTGAGGTGCAGTCTTAGCTTTCCTCAACACAAAAAAAAAAAATGGAAAAGGAAAATCCGTTGTCTTTCCTGACCAGAGTGCCTTCTTCCACACGTGTCCTCTATGTGGCTTGCAATTGTAATTTCTTTTGGCACTTTCTTTTCACCACTCTTCCATAAAGGTGAGATTGGTGGAGTGCAGAACAAAAGTCTATCATTTGGACATATTCTCCCACCCGGTCTGTGCATCTTTGCAGCTCCTTCAAAGTTACCATGGGCCTGGTTTTTGATTCTCTGATAAAAGCTTTCCTTGGCCGACTCTTTCATCTATATTCATGACTGTGTCTTGGTAGGTTTGCTATGGAGCCATTCTCCTAATTCCTCTCAATTTCCATCACATAAAAGCTCAATAAAACACATTGAAATGTCTGCTTGTAAAATGAAAAAAATTGGAAAAGTTGAGGGACCATCCCTCTCATTAGCTACGTTTTTATGGACAAAAGCAAACTGAATATAAGGTCAATCTGAATAAAAATTTGTCATATAAATACAATTTTATCAATATTCCGATTGGCTTGTTTACACAACACATTTTTATTCCGATCGACCCTTTATTCCGATTACTTTTGTCCATGTAAACGTAGCTACTGTTCTCTATGTGTGTCAAAGTGTTTTGTTATAGGCAAAATGTTCTGTAAGATTGAGAAGGAAATTTCATAAACAATTTTATGAAAATGAAATGCACATAAAAGTCAGAATAAGATGAAACACACAGCACGGTTTTGGCATACATTTTGTAGACATAGCAGCTGAATGAAAATGTAGGATGTTGGAAAAATGTTCATTATCACAGCCCTCTGCTGGTTGCATCAGAGTTGTTTCATGTTAACTTAAAAGAGCATAAACCTCCTTAGAGGAGGGAGCAATAGCGTCTTACATTGGTGTAATGGTGCAAACAGTACTTTATTTTAAATTGGATCATTTAAAACAAAGTTTCAGTTAGTGTAGGATTTTATGTTGAACTCACTATGCTAAAGTTAGACTGGCCAAAATTGTCAATACAGTTTCTTTTCTCTGTAATCTGTATTTAGGCTCCTTCTGATTATATACATATGTTCTGGCACCGGCCCTCATTCAGCTGTTGTTGTTTTTTTGTATTGTCTAAGATCATAGGATATGCTCCAAATGCTCTAACTGCTTTGTTTGGCACTCTGTCTTCCTGCTAATAAAAAGTACTTGGTGGCATTCTCTACCCTGCTGTCAAGGAGGTTAATTCTCCTATAATGGAAATCCTCGATTCCACCTTCGTATGCGGACTGGATTAAGGAGATGCTTCATTGTCTTGAACTGGTAAAGATTAGACTAACCTTGCCTGAATCGGAGAAGACATTTGAATACAACTTGAAAAAAAGAATCCTTGTATGGCAATAAAGAAAGTTTGAAAAAAACCAAACTGGATCATTTAAACTTAATTTGGCCTGTAACATAAACTAAAAAAGTAAGATAAAGCACTGACAGACCGTTATTGGAAAATACAGCTTTTTATCTGTTAGAGTTTTGTCTCACAATCCAGTATTTGAAAGTTTAAACTTGCTTAATAAGGACATTTAAACTCCATGGTGATTTTGAAAACTGTTATGAGGAATTATTTAGTAAATACTTCTCAATATGCTTTAAAACAATAACCATCAATTTTGAACAGTTCCCTGCTGCATGAACATTCTCTTTAACTCACTGAAGCTGACGTGTTTTGGCGTTTCTGATTAGTTTTCTGCTTCTTTTTATAAACCTAAAGGTCTCTGAAACAGAATCTCTGGTCTTTCAGGGTATCACTGTTGTCAAGGTTTCACAAATCAAAGACTGTGTTTTAAAGGACATATTATTATGTAGAATTATCCAGACCAAGTACGAAAGGTCAGTATTGTATTGCGGTTGTTTTATAAATTTTTATAAATCTTAGTTGGTCCTAATGCCAGAAAACAAATCAAATAGCTTATTTTAGTGTTTTTAATAAGAGGATAAACATTGTAATAAATGTCATTTGTCATGATAAGGAATCTCTGTTTGATGTAGAATTGTCCTGTTCAGCTGTGATTAGATTTTGAACTAGATAAAAAAATAGTCCATTCCTTGTTAAAAATTGGGAAATAAGCCTTTTGGTTTAGCACTAAGACGAAGCATGAAAACATGCTAACTTTAGCATTGTTAGCGGCTAACGGTTATCTGGTTAATTATTTTTAGTGCTTACTAATCATTTGTATCTTGGATTTCATACTGTCATCATCTCTAAAATGCTGCAAAATAAATAAGTTAACTGTTAACTTATTGCTTGCTGTTAACTTAACAGCAAGAGGGACTTATTTATTGTTATGTAACTGATGTTTAACAGCCTTAGTCAACACAACAGGGTAACTGAAGAAGTTATTTTCAAGCACTAATCTTCAAATTAGGACCCCGTCAAACTAACTTAAAAATGCTCCATTAGACTAAGTCAGAAGCTGACAGCAGCTGGATATTCGTTCGCAAGGCAACTTTACCTAAATATTGCAGCGTATCATAAGATGTTCTTACACATGTAATAATTAGTAGATACATTTTATTGGTTCTCACTTTCACTTTCAGATGGTTTTAAAGTCCCCAAAGGAGCAAACGCAATCATCATCACCTACTCTCTTCATCGTGATCCGCGATACTTTCCGGAACCAGAGGAGTTCCGACCGGAGCGTTTTTTTCCTGAGAATTCGGCTGGAAGGCCTCCGTATGCATACGTCCCCTTTTCCGCTGGACTCCGCAACTGCATAGGTGAGAAAAATGTATTCTGGGTTTTGATTGGTCCACATACACGCTTTATTCATGTGTCATGTCTGATATTGATATCTATGTCGTATGCTGATGTCCAGGTCAACGTTTCGCCCTAATGGAAGAAAAGGTGGTTTTGGCGTCCGTCTTGCGTAACTTCAACGTCGAGGCTTGTCAGAAACGGGACGACCTTCGTCCGGTCGGGGAACTCATCCTGCGACCAGAGCAAGGCATTTGGATTAAACTGGAAAAGAGGGAACCTCTAGCTTCACAAAAGTAGCATTCGCTAAATAAATCATTAATTAAGTCATTCAAATAAGTCATTTATTCATAATGTTGGTTTTGTGATTTTGAAGAGGTAGAATAACAACAAATGTATTGAAAGTTGTTAAAAATGTTTTGTTATCTAGATGAATACATAGAATTGAACTTTTGTCAAAATTACTGTACCTCTTTTAAAGAATGTTTGAAGAGTTTTTAATTTTGTTTTATATATTTGAAACTATAGCAACAGAAAGGTGAATAATAAAATTGTTAAAGGCTGAATTCTGTGACACCGAAAGGATGCTTTATTTTGATCTGTGCTTCTATCAAGGAAGGCAAAAAAACCTAATATCCAATAGCTTGAATTGAAGCATCAAATGAATAGGGGCTCCACAATGGAAGAGTTTCCTTTCAGTGGGTTCAAATCCCAGTCTGGGGTATTTCCCTGTGGTGTTTACATGTTCTCCTTTAACATGCACGGGTTCTCTAATGGGGTAAACATTGGCCGTTTTCAAGCAATTTACATTATTTAAGATGTACACAATGAGATCTCCAAGTGGCACACCTAAAAATAAAGGAGGCAACATAAAAAAATAACCAAATTGTTGATCAGATTACAGTTTTAAAGAGCTTTGAATGATACTTTTAAACAAAGAAAGGACAAACCATATTCAAAAGACAACATCGAACAAAAGGGGAATTTATGTGATCTACAGTATAAATCAAAAGAACAAAAGCCTTTTTAACTGCACGTATAAAAAACTAACCTGGACTTCTCTTCTATAAAATAAACAAAACCTAAGAAACCAAACGAATAAATATACACCGCTTCTGAATATAAAATCCAATGTAGTGTGAAAACAAAATAGTGTTATATTTAATTAAGAGTCTCATTGTGTGCGTGCACAGAACTAACAATATGTTAACAAAACAAGAGTCATGAAGGCGAGCTGGTTCCACCAAATCACAGCTGCTCAAATGGTTTTTGTGTGTAAAGTTAAAGCAGCTGCAGATGACCATCCGGAAGACGGCAGAGCAGAGAGCTACAACCAATTATAGAGTGGCACAGTCTACTTTAAACAAAAGGAGAAAATCTTGAAAATATAAGACTATATTTATATAATATAGTATAAACTTCTGACACAAAAACAGCCTTTTTAGTCACGTGTATAGAAACTGTCGGACTCTAACAGGTATTAACGATGACGTTGCAACCATAACGATGGCCTGTCTCTATACAAGACTGTAGTCACATACTACATAGTCGCTTTTGACAGAAAAAATGCCTTTAAAGGAATATGCTGAATGGATGTGTGGGATCTTGTAGATCACACTGCAGATCACCATTTTGGGCTGAGATTGGTTCCGAAGATGAGTTTTTACTTGGTGAGAACATTGCAGAAACCCAAGAGATGGACCATAATTTAATGTTTTTGTTATCACTGTATTTCACAAATGAAGGCTAAATTATATTGGCAACCCATATCGCTGAAAAACGTGTAATACCCACGTTGGTACACAGGGGAAAATGTAGTATTGTCACACTTTGCCCCCGTCCAATACGTTTCAGTCCTAACGTTTTATTTAGCCTATTCATTTACATTGGCAACCCAGTCTCAATTGCACTCTCTAGACAAGATAAAAGAGGCGAGAAAATATTTTCTATATTATACATGATAATCTCTGTAGCCAAAATGGCCATATGAAGTTTGCGTGTGTGACGCCATCTCCTCCCTGACTATTGATTGCTGCACGGAGCACTTCTCACTTTCCAGGCTGGTGTGTAAAAGCACCAAGATGCACAGTGAAAAATCCAATCCAATCCAATCCACTTTATTTATATAGCACATTTAACAACAGACAAAGTTTCCAATGTGCTGTACATAACAAAAAAATAAAAATAAAAATAATTCAATTAAAAAAAAAAAAGGAGTGTTGTTGTGTGCTTCAAAGTCCACCTATAATCCAGGGATCCATTTACCTTTCAACACTCCTCTATTCTCCTCTCGCTGTGTGGGACAGAGGTGCTACTCCTCTCGGTCTTCTCCACCCTTTTTCTCCATGTTATGTCGATTGTTTTGACAAATACAACTGCTTTATACAGGCGGGCAATTCCAGTAAAATGCTGATGGCAGAAGTACATTAATATCAAATAAATTAAATAGTAAAATGACCACTATGTCGAGTAAACATAACAAGCAAATCAAAAATAATGATTGGGATGTAAATAAGGAGCATTGAAACATGTTGCTGCTGTGTGACAGCTATTTAATTAGACACATTTCTTAATCCAGTCCAATTAGTTAACTTCTCTCCTTTAATGACTAGGAGTACATTTGTGGTTTTTTTTTTCTGAATGACCATATCAGTTTTCCTTTCAACAGATTCCCCCATCTCTGTCTCGCCTTCAGAAGTACCGTAGGCCTTCGTTGCTTCGTTAAATACCCAGCCAGTCAGTTTAGGAGAATGAATGCATGCCGGACCTTTTTTTATTTACTTCTACTGTACTTTAAAACTCTGCACTACCCTGTGTTGGTCTATCATTTTAAATCCAAATAAAATATTTTGAAGTTTGTGGTTATAATGTGACAAAATGTGGAAAAGTTCAGGGGTTGTTATAAACAGAATATAAATAATTATTATTTCTGCCTCTAAGACTCAGATGAGTCTTAAACCTGCACCAGACAATTATTGCAGTAAACATAAACATTTCAAACTTCATTACCATATTTTTCATGGTCAGTTCTGGAACTAGCATCTACAGTATGTATGCATAAAGGGTAAACACGAGAGCCCTTTTCCTGTTTTTCAGTGCTCAATAACTCTCATGTATATTTTGTTTAGATTCCACAACTATGTATTTGGCATTCAGGCATCAACACTGCATCTGAAAAGTAGTTTGACAAACCTTCCCTCATTTATTTCAGTTTTTAGTTAATTCAGCTTTACTTATTCATAAATGTTAATTCACAACAGATATCATTTCAATGTGTTTTATAGACAAAATGGTCAAATTCATATCTAGACATATTTGATCAAGGAAACTTTTTAGAGCAACATTGAGGTTCACTGCGAGAAAATGAAGCACAATGAGGTCAGATGGGTTTCCTGTGAGGAAGGGTAATCATAGCACTTGCAAATAACACCATTCATTATGTCACAGGATGATTTAAAGGGCGTGTTGGCAAGGGTCATTGCCTTACACCAAAATTACTTGACTGATGGATCATAGGATATTTTCCTGCTTTATTTTGCCAAGTTCAATGAATGGGTGTGTCTAGGAGTGTTTTTTAGTAAATAGGTGCTGGATGTTTGCGGCACCACTAACTATGAAAATAGTGAAAGCAATAAATAAAACTACAACAAAAAAACAAACACAGCTAATAAAATAAAATACTTTGTTCAGAACATAAGACCCTCCATATAAGAAGAAATAATTTTTTTATTTAAAATATCAGTCTTCAAAAGTAACAAAAAGTGTATCTTCAGGAACAGCCATGCCTGTGGCGGCAGCAATTTGCCCAGAAGGCAACAAGCCAGAAATACAGTGGTGGGGCTGTCTAGTGATGCTTTTACTTTGAAGTTTTACCTTCTACTCTAGTCTCCTCACTCACTCTTCTCCAGGCTTGGTCCTTTCTAGACTTATCTCAATAGTAATAATTAAGTCATACAACTCAGGCCGACTGCAGACCGGCACTATCAGCTTATCATCCATGTTAAACGAAGACAGCTTCGTCTCCACTGCAGTCCTTCACCCCACGTCGCATCCACATCCAGTTCCTGATTGGTTGTCACAACGCGACAAGACACAACATTTCTGATTTTTCAACTCCAGTTGCTGTGGCTTCGCTGTAATTGCCAAAATCGCACCTGTTACTTTGCTTCATATCGCTCCTGTGTTGCACCTGTACTTAGGGATAACACGTAAATCAGCCACTCAGGCCGTCACATTCACGTTCGGTGAGAAAACACCTTTAGGCTTAACAAAAGTCTTCATCATTACTCCTAACATTTATTCACTTTAGGAGCTCTCTTAAGCCCTAGGGGGCTTCGTGAAAAGCTGTCGTCTTACTGAGCTAAAATTCTAAGAATCATTTTAGAAGTTGGGAAATTCTGAGATATTTCCTTAAATGACATCACTATAAGCTACTATTAGCCTTAGGATTCTTTTTGAATACAGTCACTGAACACATGTACGGAAACCTGGAAAGTGAACAAAAAAAATCCCAGAGTCATTTTCTATGTCTGACCAAATGATCTTTTTTTTCATGAATGATTTGACTGATACAGCTGTCTGCAATTACCCGTGGGTTTACTACAGTACCCTAGTGGCAGAACAAAGTATTACAAGAACAAACACTTAAAAAAAAAAAAAAAAACAAGCCTCTCAAAAAACTTTTAAAGTTGTAAGAAAAATTCTTTTGGCAGACTTAAAAAATTAGTCTGGATTTTTTTTTATTTGCCTTTCAGTGCTTCCATACTTCTGCCTTATTTTAATGACATGTTTTATTGTCTTCTCTATTTGAACAGGGAGTTAACAGCCAGCAGAAGTGGGGCAGATGCTGGAACAATATTATAGCAACAATATAGCAGGCAGTGGATTTAGCAAATAAAGCAAGATACCATAATGTGGTGCTAAATTAATTATCCAGAAATTAGGGAGATTACATAATTATAATTAATTACAAAATCAAATTAATACTAAATAATTTGTTGAGATATTTCTTGCAACCTTAACTAAATTCAAAACCATTTCATGTCCAAGAATTGTTTTTTAATTTTCAGATGTTTTGTTTCTGACTATATTCTGAAACTAAATTTGTTGTATTGATGATCAATAAAATGTTTCCATTTTATGACAATAACATAACAGCACAAAGAGAAAAGCAGAAAAAAAAACAATATTACAGGAATGTGTTTTTAATCAGTGTTAACACCAACAACATATGGTTTCAGTGCAACTTATTGGCCACATGCCAACTCTGCAAAAAGACTAAGCAATATGAAAGGCTTTAGTCAGTCTTTCGTATTAGCAAATTTCAAGGGAGACACCCATGTGCCCTCTGGATCTCTTGGATTTAAATAGAATGAAACCCTTTTGAAAAGAAATATGGTGATTGATTTTCCCATTTTCTTTGAAATTGAAATTGAGCTCAGAATATCAAAAGACATATAACCTTCTGTTCAGAGGACACAGGAAGGTCTTCTAATTTAAGAGTTAAGGAGGATAACTTTAGAAAATGAGGATAATTTAACTTTCCTTTGTCAAACTTTTCAAGTATTGAATTCACTGCAGACGAAACCGATGACCAGAGAGGGGCAGCAATGTATCATTTCCAAAAAGCTGGCTTGATCGTATGCTGTCCAGTGTATATGGTACACGTCAAAGATAGCAGGGATGTTGTGTGTGTGCATGTGTGGAGATGGAGGGGGGGGGGGGTTGAGGGGACAACAGCAACAGCAACAGCAGAATGCCTTCTATTTTTGTTACATTTATTGATATGATGAATCGCATTTCTACAGGTTTGTATCTGAAACAAAGGGACAATCCTCTAAAAAATGTTCAGGAGCCTATATTAGGGGTTTGACATTGTAGAAGTTTAGGTCACTGAATTGGGGGGGGGGGGGGGGGGGGGGGGACTGGGAGTCTTTTCTCACCTTTTAAGAGCAAGTAAACTCAAGAGTCATGTTTTGAGATCAATCTGTGCTGCAGTACTAGCAAAACCCGGTTCAGCAACTGTCTTTTTAGCAATTAGTTTTTTTCCTCTCATAGTAAAAGCCCCATCAGTGTGATTTTATATTACTTTCCTGTGTGTAGTTTGTGTTTCTTTTAATTATGACGACATTGCTTTTACCATTTATTGTTTTTACATGTACAGTGACCTTGAGTGTTTTGAAAGGCGCTTGAAATAAAATGTATTATTATTATTATTAAGCAGTGGGCAGGGCTGCAGCAACTTAATTCAACAGAAACTTTACTGAACCAGCAGCAAAGAATATTCTGGTGTTCCTGATGTAGCAAAGCACTGTTAGAAGAAAGCAGGGGTAAAAAAAAAAAAGCTGGAACAAGTTTCTGGCTCCCCCGGTTTGCACGCAAGCTAGTGCAGCACAGCTAAGTGACACAGGAAGTTAAAAAAGTAGCAGTTTAAACCTTTTCCCGCTACCCGGTCTTATGTAAAATGGATGAACAAATAGTTTTTTCTCCAACATTAGACTCCACCAGCGCAGGGTTGCCAGATATGACTAACCGTTTCCAGACCAAACAAAAGGTAAAACCCAACCAACTCAAAACATACCAGCCCAAATCTCAACCTCTCTTGAAGTCATGTTAAAAGCATAGAACTATTACACGCATGATAAAGAACACATTATTGGCACACAACTGCACTAAAGCAAAGAAAAAAACATTTGCACATGCAGTCTCCTCACAAAATGTGCAATCAGGCAACCAACTAAACCTACACACAAAGATCACTTTCCAAATCATATCTTCATAGTAACCACAAAAAAGGTTATCAGTAGCCTCTCAACATGAGTTATAAATATATCTCTCTTTCTTTGTCTCACAAGCTGTGTTTCCATCCAAAGCTCATGTGAATTTTGAGCAAACTTGTAAAATATTGTGCATCAGACATGTTTCTATCTGCTGGTTTATAGCGAACTAACCAGGCGATGCACAGAGTAATGTCATCATACGTTGATGTTGGAGGTAATAAACAGGAAGTAGCCGTTTCTAACTAGCACGGACTACAGATCAGTAATGGAGTGGGGCTTTAACGAATGTGCTGATTTTTTTTCCCACGGATGAGAAATTCTCACATCCTTTCGTCAGTCCAAACGTACCGGTTTTTGCCTCAAGACCTGTTTTCGAGCATTATTGGAAAATCTGAGAAGACACCGGCATCAGCAACAGCTCATCAGTCATGTGAGCGTTCAATCGCATGCGTAAAAATGTTTTTGCGAAATTTACTGAGTTAATTTGAATTTAGCTGTTTTCGTCTAATGCGATATTTCAAAATGTGCATTGAAAAAGGTTGATGGAAACGCAATTACAGAGTATAGATCACTCTAATGTTTCCATTTCACACACACACACACAGCAATTACATTTCTATTGTTTACATAAATAGCTGCTCCATCTGGATACGTGAATAGCACAATGTCTATTTCCCATGTATTGTTACATTGTTTTTCATTTCAATTGTTTACATAAATCGCTGCTGCATCTTTATCCTGAAAAATAGTGCAATCTACTGTGATGTTTTAGGGTGATCTATCTATCTATCTATCTATCTATCTATCTATCTATCTATCTATCTATCTATCTATCTATCTATCTATCTATCTATCTATCTATCTATCTATCTAAACATTTTTAAAGTTGTTTAGTTGAACTCTTAACCCTATTTGGAGCATTTACATTTGACATTGACCAAAATAGTTTCATAGTGACATTTGATTAACCAAAAACTATTATTCATTGATTTTGTCAGGGTCAACAGATTCTACACATTTCAAAAATAATTTAAGTAATAAAATGAATGCAAACAAACAGCATTTTATTCAAACATGAAAGTTCTTTGCCTTTTTGACACACAACGACAACATTTTTGATATTTCAATTTTCCAATGAGTACTCGCCAAAAAAAAACAAATCTTGTGAACGGCAGCCCAGTATTTAAACAACTCGCCCAAAGTAAGTTTTTCCAGCCCAGCGTGTTCAAAAGAAGCTCAATTTTCCGTAAACCCACCCAGTCGGGCAGCGCTGCACCGGGGCTACCCCGTAGCAATGATCCTGGTTGTGGTGCACATAGACAAGATCTCATGATGTGCTGAGGAGGGTGTTTGGTACAAGAACTCCAGAGTTTCATATTTGCGTCTTGTGGATTATGTGGTTCTGTTTTTATCTTCAGGCTATGACCTTCTAACCTAACCCTAGCTGTATGGATTTCGCTCCGCCTAGCTCTTCTCACATCCATCTGGGACCTCTCCATAGGAATTGCCTTTTTTGAAGGCTGGGCCTTATCAAAAATCCTTGCATATGATTGGATAAGCCACTTGTCTGTTTATCGACGTGCTATTTCAACCGCTCACACCGAAGCTAACCCGTGACGCTGTGAGAGCGACGCAGGAAAAAACAAAACCTTTTTTTTTTTTTTTAAATGTGTTTGGGGGTCTAGTGGCACGCATTTTATTGACAGTGAGCTGACAGGAAGAGGGGGGAAGACAGGCGGCAAAGCCCCACGGGTCGGAGTCAATCCCGGGCCGACCGCGTCGAGGACTAAAGGCCTCCTAACATGGTTTGCGCTAACTGCTACGCCACGGGCGCGTCCGCCGCGTCCGCCGCGTTCGCCGCGTCCGCCGCGTTCGCCGCGTCCGCCGCGTCCGCCGCGTTCGCCGCGTCCGCCGCGTCCGCCGTGTCCGCTGCCAAATCCAGTTGGGAGAAGGGCGAAAACATGGTTTCCACCAACAAAAGCCTTCAGAGCCATTCTCTGATGTTCTTTTAATGAAAAAATATTAGGTAGATTGGACAACACGGAAGAAATAGCAGCATCAATGTTAACGCTTGCTTCCTCGATGTGAGCCGCCATTGTTGTCTGAATCAAAACAGTCTCACGTCACGGTCGCTTCTCCACTACGTCACATCTATGAAACTCCAGCCCTGCGTCCTGATTGACAATAAAATTGGTTGGAGAAATCACTCTCCATGGAAGATGTCCCAGATGGATGTGAGCGAAGCTAGGTGGAGCGATATCAATCTGGCTAAGGTCAGGTTAATGACCTTCAGTCCATAGTCTCATCTGAAAAAAGTTTGATTGCTCCCTCAGAGACAAGGGGAAGTCTCTTTCTCAATCAGAAGACTTAAAGGATCTTGGTGTCTCAAGCATGAGGATTAGACGGAGTGGGATGATGATTTATGGGTTGGGGCCTTGTTTGGTGCCCCCAAAGTGACAAAAAAGTCTGACATTGCGTTATGTCCGAATTCTAGTCATCACCTTGTCCTGCGGTAGATATGACGATTCTTTTATTTCCAAAAACAACTGACTTTTGTGGAAAAAAAAGAAAAAAAACTGTAGTTTTTACTGTTGCTCAAGAAGTTTCCTTAATATACCCCACACAGATTTACATGATCTCTTACTAAACATATTTCTAAAAAAAAACTGCTATGTCACATTGCAAAGTCACAGTAATAGCAAAACATTTTGATATTAATTGCCCATTAGATTGAACCGATAAATTCGTACCGTGCCCCTCATCCATCCCTCATATGCTCAACAGAGCAGAAGATTACCAAAGTGGAATGACCTTTATTTATCCCACAACTGAGAAATTTGCATTACTGTGGCGGCAAAATGATCTAGGAAATAAAATAATAGATGGTATACAAGAAAAGGCAAGGGTAACAAATAAAAATCAACCACAAAATGCAGTGTACTAAACTTAGATATAGAGTGGAATAAAACAGATTAAGAATTCAGCCCAAACATTTCTTGGGATTTTTCCTGAAACTATGCACAAACATTGTGGTATGATTCCTTAAGATCGATAAAATACAGTACAAACTCCAGCCGCAGTTGCCTCTGGATTAAAGAAGAAGGTGTAGCGAGGACGGTGCAGTATTTATATCTACATCTTGT
Source organism: Fundulus heteroclitus (assembly GCF_011125445.2). NCBI lineage: Eukaryota > Metazoa > Chordata > Actinopteri > Cyprinodontiformes > Fundulidae > Fundulus > Fundulus heteroclitus. The sequence continues at coordinate 34,890,756 of NC_046365.1, forward strand.
AGACCTGACTGGCCTGCAGAGCAGAAACCGCTGTTGAGGAGGATAGGATGTGACAGTATCCCTAGATCTGACCAAGCACCATGCTGGAGCTTCGCGACACGCTGCTATCTCTATTGGTTGCTTTTAGTCACTCTCCCACATGTGTGCAGGCACAAACACACACGACTCATAAACACCGCTGCGGCACTCAGAGTTAAACCACCCACTCTTTTCTAACCCCTCTCTCCTCACCAACGGCCTCCATCCTATTTTCACATTAAATTAATGCCTCCTCCCCTCAAGAAACCCGACTCAAAATCATGACTACTCTCTGTCCAGCGATGATGAAGGGAGGGAGATGAGGATGGAGAGAGTGCAACGAGGAAGGGATGAACAGAGGTTGGCTGGGAATAGATTGAAGGAAACCAAATAAAACACCACGAAGTGTGCGGGAGTTAAAATTTGATTGAAGGACACATTAAAAAATGACAATCGATGAAAAGCTCTAACCACACAAAACAGATCATAATCTGAATGTTATGCTAAACTCCATGCCGAGTTTGTCACTGTTCCCATAGTAACCCGTGAGATTGTTAGCATCCATTTTTGAGGTCAACTGGCTCGCATTGCTCAAGGCCCTATCACCACGCATTCTTCACTTTCTTTGAAGTACGTGAAAACCTAATCTCACGGCTAAATTATTTGAAATGTAGGTCATGGCTCCAATTTAATATAGTCAGGTAAGACTTAAGAATCCAACTGCAGCTCTAGATATCAGTCATTAGCCCCTATTGAACTTTGACTGTGTAATAATCTTTCTATGTACATTTTTCATTAATAAAAAGAGTTTCTGGACACGCTTTGCATCATGTCACAGTTATGGTTAGCTGATGATAAGTCTGAAAGAAATATCAGTGTAAACGGAACATCTGACTGGCAACAAGTTTAATTATTACACAGCTGCTTCATTTGTGTTCTTTAGAAAGCACTCCCTCCAGATACAAAACTATTTCTAAGGCACTAGACTTTCTTCTATTTTTTTAAAGGGATCAATTAATCTCCATGCCTGATCCTGTTCAGGGTTGCAGAGGGATTGGTGCCTATCTCCAGTAGTCAACACTACGGAAAGGTCACCAGTCTGTCACAGTGCCAGCACAGGGGCATACAGGGCAAACCATTCACACACTCACACCTACGGGATGTTTAGTGTCACTAATTAATATAAAATGTGGACGGAAACTGGACACAAGCATGTAGAGAACAGAAAGGCCCTAGCTGGGAATTAAACAGTGCTGACTGTGGAACAGTTGCATGCTGTGATTCCTACAAAGCTCTCTGGCTCTTCCATCCACTGTCTGAAAACATACACGTGATGGTTAACTGCCACTGTAAATTACTCTTAAGTGTGAATTTATGCATGCATGATTGAGTTGTGCGTGTCCACGTTGCCATGTGTTGCCCCAGTGACCTGTCGAGGATATGTCTCGCCTCAGAACATCTGGCGACTACAGTGACTCAAGTTGGATAAACTGGGAAGGGTTAATACGTGGATGAATGGGATAAATCCTTGACAAAAGACATCTCTCTTTAGGCAGTGTAATCAGAATCAAATCTTGTCACGAACTAAATGTAGAAAATACGCCGTCACCTCATGAATCCAAGCATGCCGTGCCATCATCCTGCTACTACTTCCTGTCGTCTTTCTTCGTCTATTTCACCAGTAGTAACATCCAGTTGTTTACTCGTGACTCGTGACAGTTTCCATTGCCTTTTTGCGAAATGTATCAATTTCGATATGACTGAAAAACCACCTCATCCTAGAGCAAAAACCTTTTATCGGAAAATAGGAGTATGTTTGAAATTACAATTTGCGCTATTTGTTGGTCAATGGGAACTTCATATGTGTAGTATGGGAGCTGCACAGCACAGGAGAGCAAGGATTTAGCACATATTGTGAGGGCAGGGCAGGGGATTGTGGGAAGCCGTCTACAAGATCTGGACACGTTTATGCAACATGAGTCCAGAAAAGGGCCAGACACATTGCCACAGATCCCACCCACCTGGGCAATGCAGTGTTTGTATCACTTCCATCAGGTAAACAATTCAGGAACATTCAATCAAAAACTAATAGACTCAAAAGCAGCTATTTTCCCAATGCTGTGAGGGCTATCACACCCTGCTGAGAGTCAATAAGCCATCAGCCCAGTTCTTAGTCTGTTTACATAGCTGCAAAAATTATACTGGTTGCACAGCTTCTTGATCTGATCGAGAATTATTTACACTGTCTTTCAATTTTCGCTAATGACTATTTCCACACACTTTTATTTAACTTGCTCCCAATAGACTCAAGGCTTATTGATGCACAGGTTCTGATCCAATTTATAACTGTTTACACTATCCCCAGCAGCTAAGGTAACTTGGACATGCCTTAGCTACTTCGGGATACTGCTGCACTATCATGCACATTGCATATCTTGATATTTTGTGTTATGTAAATAGCTTGGAGTCTTTTCCACTATTAAAAAAACAATTATTTTCCACTGTGCAATATTTATTTACTCTAGTATTTACTTTTTATCTTTTACTCTTAGTGTTTCTTTGGAGATAACTTTAGATTAGACTGGTTTGTTCTTTTTTCTTCTTTCATTGCTAATAATTGTGTGTAACTGTCTATCTGTTTGCCACAGTCACACCTGAATTTCCCCACTGCGGGACATTAAAGGACTTCTTATCTCACCTTAGCTTATTTTATCTTTATCTGGTAAATCCATACAATTGCACAATAATTTATATCACCCTCTAAAGTGACAGCTATTTTTTTATTTTTTTATTTAAACATTTAAATCTGATCAGATGCTAACAACTATTTACACACTTCTAGTTTGTCAAGGAATGTTTGTTTGGACATTCATGCAAATTACATAATTTTATCAATAGAAATTTTTAGTTAATTTTATCTGGGAGATGCATGCAATTACCCAGCATTTTCATATCGTTCTGTAAACTGACTCTTCTATTTGATTTGAACATTTAGATTTTCACATATGCTAAGGACTGTTTGCACGCTTTTTAGCTTCTCATGAAGCGTTGTTGTTGTACACTCAGTTTTGAATATTATGTCTTAATTGGTGTATGTGTGATATATATGAATTCTGAGCTTGTGCCTCACCAAAAACTTTATTATGGTTACATGATGTAAATACAAACTCTTGATTGTTGACTGCACAACCCTGTTTTTTTTTTTTAAACTCAGCACATTTAAAGACAAATTGCATCAAAACTCTAAAATAAAATCTTAGAGAGCCCCTTTTTTTGGTTGTGTTTAGCTTTTAAGAAGTCCTTTTATTTTGGAAAAAAGCTTTAATGCAGCAGAACTTACGCTTTCATTTTGAAGAGTCTGGTCTTGGATTAGGTTGTTTTTCTTTCTATTCATGAACAAAGCTTAAGGTATTGATGTTCTGATAATGTGGTCACTTTTGTACTGCCAGATCATGCCGTTAAAGCAATTGATTCAATTTCCACAAAGTCTCCCAGTGCCTTGACTGCCGATGTTACAAATCTTAATTCTAGCACTCACTGCTCTTTGTTAGGCCTCCTGCTTTGACCTTAAAGATGGAGAAGTGGGCAGGTCGGATGGAAAGTTGTGAACCTGAGCTGGAAGCCTGGTCCAGTGGTGACCATTATACCTCACATTTATTTTAAGTGGAAACATAGAAGCATGACTTTTTCTTTTACAGTATGAAAATTAACTATTTTTGCCATGGGTGGGGTCAATATTTAACAGAACAAAGTGTAAAAATAAAAAGATTGATTACAGCCTTGAATTAACTCAATTCTCACTGATCGGAGTGTCCTGACACTGAATGTAATTATTCTCCGTCCATTCTGCCTCGCAGCTTACTGGCCCTATAAGATATGCTGCAAACATGTTGCTGCCAGGTACCTCAGCATACCTGTATGAGTCTAGTGGAGTCTGTGGCTCTGTCTAAAATGTTCTAATTATAGCCCATAACTCCTGCTCCTAGCTCCTGTTCTTGACCTTTCATGAGGTCAGCAGTAAGAACTCTATCGTGGGTAGGAAAGGAGCTTCAGACTGCTGTGCGGATTTTGGACAGCCTTTAACTTGTATGTCACTACACGATGGAAACACACATAGATGATACTAGTCAAATCTGAGCCTTTCCAAAAAAAAAGGAAATACACAATACGCAAGTTAGACAAATGTCTAACGGCTTCCATTCATTGGCTACAATGGAATTTGTAGATATCCACTACAATAGACAAAAAAGAATATACAGCTGGTGTGTTTTTTTTAGATCTCAGTAAAGCCTTCAACACCATTGACTGTGAGCTACTTTTAAGGAAAGTTTTAAAATATGATGTCAGAGGAACAGCATTTGTGCGGCTGAAAAGCTATTTGGAGGAAAGACATCAGTATCTGGAGATACAGAATATACACTCTGAGAGTAAGGTCCTCACACATGGTGTTCCACAAGGCTGTGTCTTGGAGTCCAAATTATTTATTATGTATATAAATGATGTCTACGAGGCAGTGTATGAGCTAGGCTGTGTCCTGTTCACAGATGACACCAGTTTCTACTGGTCAGATAAAAACCATCAACAGCTACTAACAAATATGGAAAAAGTCATGGCTCGATATTAATAGACTTTCAGTCAATTTGAACGACACAAAATACATTATCTTTGGTAATTGGAAAATTCTGAATCAAATTGAGATTCAAATTAATACAATTGGACTTGAAAGAGTGACTGTTTGATCATAAATTTCTGGTTATTTATATTGATGAAAAATTAAATTGGAAAACATAAATTAGCATACGTCAAACTAAATTAGCTAAAATTGCAGCCATAGGAACAAGATGAAAATATTCTTAAATCAAAAGTTCCTTTATAGTAGGTTGTTCCTTCCATACTCAAACTACTGTGTAAAAATATAGGGAAACACTTAAAAATACAATATTAAAAATATCTACTTACTCCATAAAAAGGCCATCCGAGTAGCAAATAACATAAATTATATTGTATCATCAAATCCTCATTTTATCAAGCAAAGAGTAGTCAACCTTTTTGATCCTGTAGAACTGAACACAGCTGGGGTGATGTACAAGGCATATAAGCATATGCTCCCACATTGTGTCTAGGAGCTCTTTGAGATGAGAGGGAGTTAGTGTAACATTAGAGGAACAGTTATATTAAAAAAAAATTAACTAGAACAAATAAAAAAGGTTTCGTATTTCAGTTAGTTAATCCAAAATGGTAGAAGCCTCTAAAAGAAGGTATAAATCTTTATGTATTGAAAGGTTACAAGCCTGTATGATCTATGCACTTTATCTCAGAATTTTCTGTCATGTCCAGTCGTATACTGTGACGCTGTAAGATAACTGTTGGAGATTTGTTTGCTTTTACTTGGAATTATGTTTAAAATTTTGTAAGAGGGTTAGGCATGATAAGTATCTTTGCCTCAGCCTACACCCTTTCAGTCATTACATGAACTATGATCCTAATTACATTTTGCTGTGTATTATGCAGACCGAATAGACTACTACCACTAACTACTACAGAAGCGCTCCATCACACAAACCAAACACACGAAGGCACGTACATTTGCATTTGTCACAAACAGTACACAGGAAGCAATAATTCCATTGTAAATAGTACTAGCGTCACCAATTGACCTAGCAATGCTTCACTCCACCCATAATGGTGCTAACCATTTAAAGATAACTTTGTAGTTATACGTCATGTCATGCAAAAGATTGTGGGATTCCTCCTCAGCACTAGTGAGGGACATCACAAGCTCCCTATGCTAAAGGAGCTATGATAGGAAGCATATAGGCTCCTTTTTCTACCTCCTTCTTTACTGCGCTGTTTGGACAACATTTGTAGTGAACACTAAGACACTTCTGCTTTGGTTAAATAATCCAATTAGATCATTTCTGATGCAGCTTGTGCCACAATATATCATGGCAGGTGGTCATTATAATACTTCAAATTGGTGTATAAACAAAGTACATCAAGATAATAAATATCTCAATTTTCAGTAACAGCTCACTTGTAGCCCTGCATTTTTCCATTGTGTGTGTTTTGTGTGTTAGCCTCTGTTTTGTGTGTTAGCCTCTGTTTTGTGTTTGCAGCACATTTATGTACTTGCAGTGCGTTTGCACCTCTTGGCCACCGTGCCATAGTAGCACATTCACATTTTCTATCTAATAAATAGGATTTCTCACAGAAAAATGCTGAAGAATATATTGTGTGCCACAAACCTAACTAAATACCAGCCCATCACTACTACATTCAAGCTATATGCCAAAAAGACCAATTACATTTGGTGACCTCTGTGCTTCTTCACAAAGCCATTACAGAGATGAGAACCAGGCATGAAGAGAAAACGTGGAGTGTTTTAAGCGCTTCTCAAAAGCTGCACCTTATCACGTTGTGGCTTTTTCACAGAAATTACCGACTTCTTTAGAAGACCCTTGGTTCCCCACTTGGCACGAAAAAGTAGAAAAATGACACAAATTGCTTGTCGAATGGTTGACCCGGCATCAAACATGGCCCTGAATTACAATTTTGAGTGATTATCATTTTGAGGGCAGAGGAGTGTGTTAAGAGAAGCATGGTGGTGTAATAATCTGCTGCCCATGACATACAAATGAGGGCCAAGGGTAACGCCTTACCAAGGTTAAAGCGAGACTGAGCTAATAGCACATTCAGCTCCATATGTGCTGAAGACTAAAAAAACACTAAGGGAAATCTCTGCTTGCCTTTTGGTCAGCACATTCCTATTTAAATATTTAACTTATGGCAAACTGACAAGGTTTTCAAGATATCTAGAGACTGCCAGCAATAGACAGATAAATTTTTTTGTTTATCAAGTAATTTTAAAAATATAGTAAAAAGGTAAGGTTACTTTTAATGAGATGAAGAAAACAGGCGTTATCCCAATTTTTTTTAAAGAAAAACAATCAGCCAATCACAAAAGCCCATGTATGTCACCAGCAACATCCTCTTATCTTAGGAAATTATCTATGTTATAATACCTTAATCAATTTATGAAGAAGTAAAGGTGTTGAACACCTGGAACACATATTTGAAGCAGGGGTCACCAACATGGAGCCTGCAGGCACCAACTAGCCCCTGAGGACCACATGTGGTGCCCAAGAGCCTGCTCTAAAAAAACAAAAACAAAGCACGATCCACCAGTGAGCTGCATCTAAAACTTTATTCTATTCTGTTACTCTTTCTGTTTATTTACATTTGCATTTATATAGATTTGAAATGACACAATGCCAATAAAGTAGCTCTCAGCTTCAAAAAGGTCGGTGACCCCTGAAGGAACTGAGTTTATTCTATTTAATAGATACCTTAATCCTGTTAACTGATTGCTTGACTTCAGATAGATAGACAGGTTTTTTCCTCCAGTGCAGCTGATTTCTGTAAGCACAGCTGGTCCTGTGGATCATTCTGGTTTTCTAACATTATGCACAGTGTATGCCCCCCACAAGGATTTTTTTTTCTTCGTTTTTGCTTTTTGGGACAGTTGAATATTTCTCATAATCAAACTAACTTTGATAACCATTAAAGATATCACGAACAAATAAAAACACACCTTTCAAATGATGATTAAACTGTATAACAGGAGACAAACCAATCCAGATGCCCCAGTGTGAAAAAATATTCAGCTATTCTTGTTAGATCATGATTTAACAGTAATCAGCCAGATTTTTGGCAAGCTATTTGAATTTCATAAGCCAAACCCAGGCCCAGTTAGTACCACACCTCAGAACTAAAAAAAATAAAAATAAAAATAAAAACATTAAGCCACGTAACTGAAGAATGTTAAGAACAGACAAGCAGAGTGATTTATTGGTCTGGAAAGGGTTACAAAGGCATTCCTTAAACTGTGGGAGGTCAGTAAACAGCCTTCAGAGGCAAAATTCAGAAATGCAGAAAACATGGAACAGTAGTGAGCCTTTCTAGTGTCCAGCCTGCAAAATGTACTCCTAAGAGTGCTCCAACAGGTAACAAAAGAACCTGGAACAACATCTAAAACACTGCAGGCCTCACATGCCCTCAGAAATAAGAAGAAACCAGCAAACATAGCATCCATGGGAGATGGTTACATATGGTGTAAACCCGACAGCATTTCAGAAAAACATCATACTGAGAGTCTCACATGTTGAAGGTAGTGTGATGGTCTGTTGCTACTTCACTGCTTCAGGACCAGAACAACTTGCCATAATTGATGGAACCGTTAGTTGTGCTCTCTATCCTGAAGGCAAGGCAAGTCTAGCCATACAGCACAAACCATACACAAGGCAAATCAAAGTGCTTTAAAGTTTAATTAAAAACACAGATGTTAAAACACATATATTAAAGGCATAAAAGAAACAAACTTTTCAAATAGTTCATTAGTCAAGTTGATCAAAAGTAAAAGGAACCAGTAGTTTCTGTACATCTCAGGTTTTCGGGGGGTTTGTTCAAGTGGTGAGGAGTGAATAAACCAAATGTTGCCTCAGTTTTCTTACTTCTGGTTCTGGGAACACTTGATGAGCAGGCCGCTAAAGACCTGAGGGGAATGCATTGATTTTGGCCCAAGACTATTTAGTACTTTATGAACTAATAGAATAATTGTTCAGTCCATTGTTAGACAAAAAGTGATTGCAGTGATCTAGTTTTAAGAACTACTGTGTTATGATAAAATGTCTTGTTTTTGGTCAGAATTTTGCCAGCAACATTTTTGATGAGCTTCAGTTGCCTGGTTTGTCATTTCGAGACCAGTAAATGTTGAATACACAAGCTTGTGTGTGGGTTTGTTGCTGTCTCACCTTCCTCCTCTGCATGGTGTGATTGGCAGGTGCTGTGCCCACTTGGTGCTCATCAGTGCTCGTTAAGGAGCAGTATTAAGAAAGTGGATTTCCTGCAGATTGTCAACTACCACTTGCGGTACCTAACCAGTGTTTAGTGGTTTTCCTAAAGCAATTGTATCAAGTTTACTTATTGTAGCGTCTGGGAACACGGATATATGCGTGATGATGTCGGGTACCTGAGCTGTAGAGATAATAAAGAAGCATGGTAATGACTGTCCGACTGGCGCCTGATTATTAATGTTAAACAAAAGTAAGGAAACATTACAAATGGCGACGAGGATCTAAAACGGAACGAGGAGGAAAAGACAACCGTTTGCTGGCCATGTTCAATCTGATACGGAGGAAGAGGAGAGGTGAATGGAGTTAGCATAGCGCTACCGGCGATAGCTTCTTATGAGGTTTCGAGTAGGGTGACCAAACATCCGTATTTCCCGGGACATGTCCGTATTTCACGTCCTGTCCCGGGCGTCCCGGATTTTTTTTAGAAAGTGAGGAAATGTCCTGCATTTTAAATTACCTTCATTGGACCATTGAATTGACAGGCACTAGGGCACTGCGCACGGCGCTGCGTGTGACGTAATCCCTGAGCCGCGTCAGTGCGGGCAGCCCTGTTCTTAATCAGAAGATAGATAGCGTGGATAACAATAACTATCGATCGATAGACGTGGGGCGTGATAGGAAAAAATAGGGTCGATAAAAAGTTCGATAGACAGTTTTACTTCCTTGCTACAGTCGGCACGCCGTCACTAAGCGCCGCCCTCTCAAACCACAACACAGAGCATGTGAATATGTTGCAGCAAGTAGCGGCGGAGGAAACGGTCCCAAAACGGGGTTTTACTAGTTCGCCAGTCTGATAGAAATAAACAACAGTGATTTGTAAAACTTGCAAGGAACCGGTAAAAGCAGAGTCTGGTAACGCAACCCACCAGTACTCATCACGTAAGCCGCTCAGCCGCTCTCACCCGCAGCAGCGCGAGCTGCGCGGCCCCGCGAGCTGCGCCTCGTCGTCGTCGCGTTCTGTAACTTCTTCCAAAACAAAGCAGGTACAGCAGCTAAACTGGGCTCCCTTCTTTGTGATAAAATGACAAAGCGTCCAAGCGGCATAAGGACATAACGCATGCAGTAACATGCTTCATAGTGATGGATATGTCTGCTGTTCTCTGCAGCTGAAAAACCTGGCTTCAAACAATAACCTGCCACTCTTGATCCGCGATATAAAGTTAAGTTATTTTTGTTAAAAAAAAATCTGTTATGGTTAAAAAAGTAGGTTGAATAAAGATTTAATTGGAATTCTGTGTTTGTGTTCTTTAAATCAAATCATTTAGCAATATAAAATGTCCAGGCAGAGCTGCACATAAAATATGGTTTTAAATATTTTCAATAATTATCGATATCGATCAATATGCCTTTTCTTTTTTGATCGATAAGCTTTTTTTCTATATCGCCCAGCCCTATGCCATGCACATATCTATATGCATGGGAACAGGGATTACCAACAACCCCCCCCCCCCCCCCCCCCCCTTACATGTGTCCTGCTTTTCCCAAATGAAAATATGGTCACCCTAGTTTCGAGCGACTCAGCTAATGTCAGCATCTGCTGAAAAAATTGACTAAATAGTTTTAAACTGTATTAGGTGGTGTCAGGAATGTGAAACGCACGGAAAAGAGCTTTGTTGCTACACCTACAAGGAGCTGAAGTCTAAGACATATTCTATGCTATGGATGAAACGGCAGACGGGGCTGACTATGACAGTGCAGTCAACAAGTTAAATGCGTATTTTACACGGCAGAAAAATATCCTATATGAAAGACATGTGTTCAGAGGAGTAGAACAAATGCAAGGAGAGTCTGTAGATAATTTTGTGTGTAAATTAAAGAAGCTAGCAGCTACATGTGAGTTTGGGGACAACAGAGTTACGTGATCAAGTGACTGACAGATGCTCGTCAAACACGCTGCGCAGATGGCTGTTGGGAGAAAAGGACTAAAAACTCCCAGTACTCCAAGAAATTGCAAGACTGATGGAGGCAGCAGATTTCCAAGCAGAGTGAATGGATAAATTAACAGTTAATGCTGGGGAAAAGAAACGTGAGAAAGACAGAAATAAACACGTGAGACCCAGATTCCCTAAAACTCTAAATCAGTCACCACGTGAAGAGCACAGCATCAAGTGTTACAGGTGTGGGCGAGCAGGACACATGAGCCGTGAGTGCCCCGTAACAAACAACAAAAAGTGTAATAACTAAGGAAAAGAAGAACATTTTCCAAAGATGTGTAAGACAAAGAAAACACACACAATAAACAGTCACAACAAGAGTAACACAACAAGGACCCAATGACAGTGAAGATGGCCGTGTGTTTACAGTTAACAATTGTGCTGCTAATGGGACCCTGTCCATATTAATAAATGACCAGCCAGTAGACATGTTGATAGATTCAGGAGCTTCATGTAACATTGTGATGGAATCCAAGTTCAAGCGACTGAAGTCAAAGAGTGACATCAAGCTACAGCACCCAAAAAAAGAGAGTCTATCCATTCGGATCTACAACTCCACTCCACTCCACGTAAAAGGGTGTTTTCTCTGCTGAATGCAAAGCCAATGAGACATCAGAAACAGTCACAGCAGCGATCCAAGTGATTGAAGTGGCATACATCTGTGTTAGGCACACACACTGCTTTTAAGTTGGACTTTTACACATTGGCCGTATCAAACAGATGAACACAGTCCAGCCATAAGATGTGACAGCTTTCACAGCCGAGATAGAGGACAAATATAAAGACAATTTTCGAGGTTTAGGAAACTGAAGGGATTTCACCTGAAGCTGCATGTGGATGGTGGCGTACAGTCAGTTGCACAGCCTGCTTACAGGATACCTTTTAGTGTGAGAAAACAAGTGGAAGAGAAGCTGAAACAAATTGAGGAAGATGATGTCATTGAAAAAGTAAATGGACCAACACCATGGGTATCACCTCAAGTTGTGGTGCATGGTAATAAAGAGCCTAGATTGTGTGTGGGTATGTGCAGAGTAAACGAGGCCATGGTGTGAGAAAGGCACCCTATTCCTGACATGGACGAAATACTGGAGGACCTGACTGGAGCTACTGTACTCTCAAACGTTGATCTAAAGGTGGGGATACCATCACATAGAGCTTGAGCCAGAGTCTAGGTCACTCACTACTTTTGTAACACATACAGAACTATGCTGTTATAAGAGACTGATGTTTGGTATCTCATTTGCTCCTGAAACGTAGCAACACATCATTGGACAAGTTCTACAAGGCATCCCTGGTGTGCACAACATATCAGATGACATCACTGTTTCAGGAGAAACCATACAGCAACATGATGAGATACTATATGAAGTACTGCAACGACTGCAAGAGAAGCAACTGACGGTCAACAGCAAAAAGTGCCAATTCCCAATGTCACAAATGGAATTCATATGTTGCCCAAAAACAACATACGTCCTCCTCTACGGTTGAAGCGGTGGAGAATACACGTCGACCAGCGAATGCTGCTGCAGTGAGAAGCTTTTTAGGACTTGTGAACTGTTGTTGAAGGTTGATCCCGATCCGTCATTTTGCCACAACATCAGCATGTCTTAGGAGGCTCAGAAGGGAATCCTGCAAATGGATATGAGGATCAGAGCAGGAAACAGCTTTTCTGGAGTTAAAGAGACAACTGGCCAGTTCACATGTAGTGGCATATTTCAAACAAGATGCAGAGACACATATGGTGTTGGATGCCAGTTCAGTGGGATTAGGAGCAATACTGAGCCAGAAACAAAATGATGCAACATACAAACTTGTCTAGCAGAGCATTATCCTTCAGAGACCCACCTCTGTGAACATTATTAATCATCTGAGACACTCATTTGCAACACATGGTCTCGCAGAATGCATTGTGACAGACAACGGCTCTCCATTTGCATCAAAGGAATTCGAAAAATATCTACAGGAACATGGGATCAGACTTCGCCGTGCCACGCCTTACTGGCCTCAGGCAAACGGTGAAGTTTAAAGGCCGAACAGATCACTTTGTAAGTTCACACGTGCAACTCACGCTGAAGGAAAGGATCGGCGCACTGAGTCGGGTATATTTCTCCTGGCTTATCGCAGCAACCCTCACTGTGTCACAGGTCGCCGTTCGGCCCAGCTACTACTCAACCGCCGGATCAGAACCAAGCTTCTTGAACTGTCCATGTAAAAGAATGCTCAGTGAAACAGGGCGACAGAGTACTAATACGGCAACAGAAGCAAAACAAACTCTCAGCACCATATGAATTTAACCCCTACACAGGGATAAGTCAAAAAGGTAAATCAGTCACTACTGAAACGGTTGGCAGGAAGACGATGCGTCACATATCATGTGTAAAGCCATGGGTTGAGCCTGACCAAGACACTCCTGAGCCGACCAGTGTATCTGCTGAGGTAGAGCCTGATGACACTTCCCAGCAAGACTGCAGACCTCAAAGAACCAGGAGATTGCAGACTCATCTCACAGACTTTGTGACTTAGACAGACAGTGCCAAAAAGGGGCTGAATAATCCCTGGCATCTGTCTTAATGACGGGGTAGTCTGCCCTTCGCCGTTCAGGTTGTCATGACATGGGAGAAAATTAATGAAGATGCACTTCCTGAAGAGAAGCTAGACTTATAAGCTAAAGAGGAATGTTCAGTATGTTTTGTTTAAAAAGAAGACATTTATGTTTTAGAGATTGAAGATTTTAGGATATACATTTTACACATTTTGAGTAAGGCAAAGAAGTTATTGTGAAGATGAGTTTATAGTTTAATAAGGCTGTTGTTTAAATGGATGAGTTTGAATACATTCCTAGCCTCAGCAAGAGCATTTAGGTTACAGGAAAATGAAGTGATATTTGTGTTTTCTATTCAAGAGTATTGAATACTAAGATTTTTTGCATTAAAGGTATAATGGAGAGTATTACAAAGGTACATAATGTTACTACAAGTTAGTGTGTAGTCGACAAGTTAACGAGTTGTCTAGATGGGAAGGGATTTAGTGTCTGGGACCGCAGATACATGCGTGATGTCATCGGGTACGTGATCTGCAGGTGAGAGACAATAAAGAAGCGTTGGTAATGACTGTCCGACTGGAGCCTGATTATTAATGTTAAACAGAGGTAAAGAAACATTACACTTACCTTTCATGTTCTCTCTTCCTCGCATTGCCTTCCTGAAGGAGTTCCTGGATCCTCAGCTTCCACGCTGATCCCTCCGTTCAGTGGTTCCCTCTCACCGTCTTGTTCTCAGCCTCCTTGCTGCTCCTTCACCCACCTGAGACTCAAGTCCACCTGCCTGTCCACCCTCCATTGTTCCACACCCACCTATCCTGAAAACGGCAGATCAAAGCACCTAGTCTCTGCCAACCAGTAAGCAGCCAAGCTCTGTTGCGGATGCATTAACTCCCTCCCGGAGCATCCTCCTCTTCACCCAAGTAGGCAGCCCTAACTCGACCTTCTGCAATAATCAGATCCATTCAACCGTTAACAACTTACATCTCTTCTAGTGCACCTCCAGTCTCAGTCCCACCTCCTGCAAACCAAACGGCCTCTAGTTCATTGCCTCCGTTACAGTAAACCTCTTACCTGTGATCTTTGCTGTGCGTAATCCTCATCCTGTGAAATGATGACAGTAAAGACACTGTTACAGTAATCTAGTCTACTGAAAAAATACTTTGTCTGTGTCCTGTTTTTACAAGAAACCCTTAACTTAAGGAGAATGTCTGACAATCAATTGGTGATATAAAGCTCAAGTGGATGTGAATTATTGAGAAGGACAATAATCAAAAGCACACTAGTGATTCCATCTGTGGATGATAAAGAAAAAAATAAACAAAATCCAGGTTTTGTATTGGCCTACTAAAAGTGCAAATTTAAAGCCAATTGATGTGATGTTCTGCTGATATTTATTGGGCTGTTTAACCTTCAATGCAGTTGAATTAAAACAGTTCTCCAATGACAAACGGGCCAAAATTCTCCATCAGAGATTTAAACAGACCCATCACCAGTCATCACAAACACTTGATGGTAATTGCTGCCACTAAGGGGCGCACAATCAATTAAGATCAAGAGGTAATTACTCTTTGAGATGAGAACAGGTTTGTTTGAAAAGCTTTTTTCTCCCAATAAGAAAATATTTACGTCTCCTATTTTCTTTCAGGGAGCAGAACAGAAGCAAAGAAAAGCCGGCATTTATTCTGTCTACATGCTCATACGATATCCCACAAGCAATTACTTGTATTGTGGGATACCTGTCAATACAAATAACATGCATTTTCTCAAATAAAAAAAAAAAAGATAACATAAGCAATTTATTTCTCATTTACTTTCCCGCTCTTTTCATGCCGGATTGTAACACAAAGATTTAATTTAACCCAAAGCACGTCTTTTGAGCTCTTAACAGTGTTCATCTGTTAATATTAATAACACATGACAATTCACTGGCTGTTCAGCTTTCATTCCGTCTTTGTGGTGACCTCAAAATCATGCAAACACAAACATGTGTACCACTGGATAATCAACATATCCCTGATTTAAATATGGGGGTGCACTTGAGACTTTTATTACCCTGGCAGCACAGAGACTTTGGAAAAGGCAATTCACCTAAACACTTATGAGAAATATTCAAAGTCCCTCATCTGGATTTAAAACCAGTGGTTGTGCTTGTTATGGGTGAAATGGCTCAATACCCTGGGGTGGAGGGGGGCTTACAGGAGCACTTGCAATTGCTCCCAACAAATTATGACCAAATTACAAGTTTTTCTACACAGACTTTTTTTCATCTTTTTAGCTGCACCTTGAAAGTGCTACCTTTCCTGGCATTGATTTGCCTTTATAGGATTCTGATAGAGCGCTGTGACAGACTGGCGACCTGTCCAGGGAGTACCCCGCCTCTCGCCCATTGAAATCTCGAGATAGGCACCGGCACCCCTCGCGACCCCCGAAAGCGATAGACGAGTTAGAAAATGGATGGATGGATGGATTCTGATAGCCACAAAAGCATTGAAAGGTCTCTTTAACCGACCTTGTCCTCTGTGAGCTTGCTATCCTGGTCTGGGAAGAATTTCACTGATCTTTTTTAGGGCAGAGATGATCTGAGGTTATGTCTGAGATGCTTTGGGAAACAGAGATCAGGTCATCGTTGTTGTTGTTCCTTCCACCAGTTTTCCCAGTAGGCTAAAAGAGTCGGTAAACGCAGTCATCTTATGAATGTCACACATGCCGGTGGGATTTCTAAATACACACAGCAAAGAATAACTGTGGAGCCACGAGGACCTGGTGAGTGCACTGAGTTTTATGAAGTAATAAGGGAGAGAGGATTAGTGCATGGCATTGTGTCTGATAGGCTTTTAGTGATTGAGAGGGGAATACCCTTATCCTCAGCCTCAGCTGGTGTTAATTCATTTCTCCCTTTACAGCCAGAATATGTGGGATGATTCCATGTTAATGTGCAGATTAATTTGGCTCTATAGATCAGCAGGGGAGTTAAAACCTGACAAGTAAAAATAGTTTTTATTCAGAAGTATTTTTTGATCTTTAAAAAAAAAGAGTAATATATTAAAGAAAAACACTCTTTTTTGAGATGCATCTTCATAGTTAAAAGTCCATATGTCTCATAAAGGACCTATCACTGTCTTTTACAGTGTTGTATAGTAACAAAGTAAAAATACTTCACTACTGTACTTAAGTATATTTTGGAATACTTTATACTTTTCTCGAGTATACATTTTTTTGATAACTTTTACTTTTACTTCACTATATTTCTGAACTTAATTGCATACTTTTACTCCAATACATTTTCAATGTTTGGTTTAGTTACTCGTTACAAAAAGAGAGAGAGACTCAAGTGTTTTGACCCCACCTATTGATTATCTGCAACAAAGTCGGGATTTGCCTGGGCTTGTTCATCTCCACCAACAGGATAAGAAGCTGGTTCAGTGGTAAAGCAGGTTAAATTAACCTTGTGGTTTAGGTAAAGCATCTAATAGCAAAGAGTCATAATTTTCTTAACTAAATGATAACCTGCAGGTGTATCTATTAGCAGGTTTCCCACTTCCTGTAGGTTGGCTGGACCTGGTTTATCAATTAACCATGTTCTTAGTATACAGCCTCTGGTCTAAATTTTGCCTACACTTGGTTGTGTACAATTTTAAAGTGCATAGCACTGACCTTACTTGAAGAAGGAAAACTGAAAGCTTACAAAAATGTTGTATTTTCTGTCTAAACTTGGTCTAAATTTTTCCTGCACTTGGCTGTTTATATTATTTCAAGTGAATTTGACTTTCAAAGTTTACCAAAATCTAAAAATGTCATTCAAACTGCATTTGCTTTGTTTTACTTCTTACTTATACTTTTTATTACATTACTTGAGTACATCTATTTTTACAGTAATTTTCATACTTAAGTACAAGACATTTCAGATACTTTAAGACTTTAACTCAAGTAACATTTCAGTCAGTGACTTGGACTTTTACCAAAGTCATATTTTGGAGAGGTACTTCTACTTTTACTTGACTCTGAGATTTCTGTACTTTATACAACACTGGTCTTTTAAAAACACAGCTCCAACTGCTGTGTGTGGTTTCTAATGACCTTATTAAACCCAGAGGACCTAGCAGACCTCCACAGTACAACGTTTGGTATTCTGGTAATAAAAACACATTTTTAGCTGCATATCTTAAATTCTGAAACAGCTAAATTGATGTGGGAACAATGGGTTAATAAAAAATGTTATTTTTAAATCTGTTTTTAAATGGTTTCAATAAAGTATGAACCCAAAATATTTTTTGGTCCACAACTTTGATCCATTACCAGTTTCCTACCTGAAGTTTACATACCCTCATCATGGATGTAATTATTATTAGCTTTCAGGGGAAATAGGAGACATTTTTTTATGATGCTGCATTATGGAACGCAGTTAATAAACTAGCAGTATGCCCCCCCACCCCAAATGTAAAGATGATCGTTATGCCCAAACAATTCAATTTTAGTTTCATCAGACAGAAACACATGCATCCAATTTTTTTCAAGGTGTTTGCTGAAGGTATATTTAGCTCTGAGTGGTTATGGTTGAGCATTCCTATGCTGTCTATAATTGCATAATGATCATTTGAACAGTCGAAAGTGGCGTCTTCGGGTACTTGGAAATTGTTCCCAAGGATGAGACAGAGTTGTGGATGTTCAAAATTCTCTTTCTGAAATCATGGCAGATTTATTATGATTTGCATTTTCACATCAAACAAAAGTTATGTTATATTGAGTTTGTTTTACATCCAAAGCTGTGCTTCTAGTTAACTAAACTGTTGTGAATTAACCTATTGAAGCTTACAAAGCAATCATCCTCTGGGCTTTCCCAAAGTCTAATCTTGGCGTTTGTAAACTTGTGAATTTGACGAAAGTCGAAAATAAGTCCCTGAAAGAAATTGTTATTCTGGCTTTTAGAGAACACAAAAATACAATTTTTTTTTTCAGCGTAATTGATTAAAACAGAAAAAGTCTGACTTTAGGCAGCACATATGAAAATCTGGTTTCTGCAGCCAGCTCAGCCTCAGTGGAGGTTTTTGATGTGTCCAATGTGGTTCAGGTGGGTTTTTCTGGCAAACCCCTTCTACAAAACAAGGAAAATGGAAAGTTTGTGTCAGTTAGTGACCTATTGTTCTGTTGTTTATTTGCATGTCCAGTCAGTGAGGGTTTGGCACACTCACTGTGTGGAGCACAGATTAGGCACTGTAGGAAAACATGTTGATGCACCCTGCTGGTTGATGGAGTTGATGACACTAAGGCTTGCTGCTAAAATAACATCCTAGCTTACTGAAGTCCTTAATTATCCCCATCTTACAACCTCAAACCATCCAGACTGGTCAGAATGGAAACAGATTATTCTACAATTAGGAACTTCAGAGGGCTAGCTGCCACATGATGAGTAAATGTTTGCACCAAATAAGTTGTGTTTTTTAGTCATTTGGGTGGATGCTTCTTTCTGTTTCAGCTCTTATGACAACAAACGTGCACATACACAAACATTTGCACATTTTACGTGAGAACGACAGCAACTACGTCATGTCCGTTTGCTTACAACTAGCATTTAGCTCAGGCTAATTACATATTTAGCTTAGCAGGGGTCAATCAGAAATAATATTTGGCCAGTTGATTCTTACATCTACCGGCCAACTTGGCTGGTGAATCAGAAAGTTAATTTCAGACACTATATATATATATATATATATATATATATATATATATATATATATATATACACACACGTGTCAGAGCAGGATACAGAACCAATCATCTATAAACAGTTTAGCTTATTTCTCAAGTTGACAACCCACCAAAATGTACAAAACCATGACAGTAAAAATCAATGTACATACTATGTTAATTATGAACTTTAATGATTATTTCTAAACCTTGAAAGTGCAATCGAATGTTTTTACATGGTACATGTCTTAATTGGGCCAAAAATGAACAACATTCAATTTTTTTTAACACATAGTTTTCTATCCTCAAAAAGACACAGTTCTATATGAATTCCACCATGATTTACAGCACATTTTTGAAAGTGGTGTTTGTTTCATTTCATCCCTTATCATAGCACACCTGTGCAGTACATTGTACATCAAGAAGAGTAAAATGATTACCATCAATTCCACATTTTATTGTGTTTAAAGGTTCCTAATCTCTCTGCCACCCTTTCTGTGAAGGCGTTTTATTGGTTTGTCCTATCACGTTGCTTTGTGGTGCTGATGTGGTATCTTAAAAACCCAGCCTTTGGATTACGAACAGACACTGAGTGTTTGATAAAGGGAAGCGAGAAAAATAATCTTTTTTTTTTCAGTAGATTGCTTTAAAGAAAGTGAGAAATATGTACCTCCTACATATGGATTATAAATCTGCTTTTGTTTGATGGTGTGACTGAGTGAGTAGTTTTATTTTAACAGCAGATCGACACAAGTGTTAAAATGACAGATGATTTACAGACTTTTACTTGGAGCTGTGAGAGCAGTATACCAAGATGACCTTTTCCGAGGTCATGTAGTTATTTCTGTGAAGCTGCACAGGTTACGTGGACTGAGTTAAGCCCTGTGAAAAACGCCCATCAGAATGATGAGGAATCGTCATTCTGCCATTATGATACCGAATCCTTTCATACTTTTAGTTATCAGCCTTTTCGATCAGCTGAGGACTCCCACTACAATTTCACAAAGTGCTGAAACATCCACTTGATGCTGCGCTCGCATGCCACAGAGTCGATTGATGCCTATGATGTTCACTTTACTCATTTTCCCTCTTAACATGTACAACAATGAAATAGTCATTGCATTGACACTAAACATCTGGCATCTATTCACTTTTGATGCATTACCAGTACAACCAGGGGGCTCTCAACATAACTCAGCAGGGAGCTCACGTCGCAGAAAATTCTGCATGAGTTGCTACTAGCTGAAAAAGACTTAAGTGGTAACCTAACACGATTTCTCAAAAGATGGATGTGAGAGCCACGTTTTCAAAAATTAAGGTCAGAAGCTGCAAAATAAAATGAAGACCCTGTCAGTCTAAAGTATAGGAATTGATATATGAGTGCATTCAACTGTTCCTATTCTATGTGCATCAGATGTCAAAGCCATGTCGTTTCGATTAAAGCTGTGATGGATTGGTCATGGAAAAAATGTGATGCAGCTAGTGCAAATGGGAGAGGAAAACACGGGGGTGTTTTCTTATAGCAGAAGCAGTACTGCTGGTGTAACACAGGCTGTGCAGTGAGACCCGAATGTGGATTCTGTTTATTTCCGTGTATTTTACCTTTCATTCTCTCTTCACTCAGTTTTCTTCTCGTCTTGCTGCTTGTTTCGGGGTTTAAGATCTCACCAACCCTGCCTGAATCCATTCAGTAACTGAAACGGTTTGTAAAAAAAAAGTCATAGGGAGGGGGCAGGTTGGGACTGGGAAGGGAAAAAGGAGATGGCTCTGTTCAGGCTTTAGAGCTAAAATAATAAAACTCAAAGAAAGATTGTCGCCAGGCCTGAAAATCTTCACAAAAGGTTACCAAAAGCGTCACAGTGATGACAAAAGACTGATGGCAAGATGGATTTGGCCTTCATATCATGATGAGATGGAGTAAAATCACCACAGTTCCATGGTTTCAAAGTATTTACATAAGGATTTAAAACAAAACGGTATATGTATTTATACCATTATTTTGAAATTCATTGGTAGTCCTTGACAACTATTGTTTTAGAAAAGCTATACCTTAATGATGGATGGCAATCCTTCACTTTCTACACTGGGACTATGCATGTGTCTCTGAGATACCGGCCCTGCTCACAGTTCCTATAAGATTGAGATCAGGTTCTTTGTGCTTGCCTCTCCTAAACATCGAGAGTGTTGCCCTCAGGATTTACAATTACAGGCTAGTATATTCTTTCACTGTCATTTTATGCCTATATTAGTCGTGTCTCCATCAACATTTTTATGGACATCTTGGTATTCATTAAATGGTAAATGGCTTGTATTTGTATGGCGCTTTATCAAGTCCAATAATCCCAAAGCGCTTTACACTAAAGTCGGTGATTCACCCACACATTCACACCATGACGGTGGTGAGCTATGTCTGTAGCCACAGCTGCCCTGGGGCAGACTGAGTAGAAAGAAAAGGTTGATGGAAACGTCAAAATTCAAAATAACTTCTTCAATTTAGCGAAAAAGCTTTTTACACTCATTGAGGTGTTTTTTGCGAAATCTAGTTAATGAACAAAACAGGAGATGGATACACATTTGCCGAATAAGGTCAGCTGTTTTCGCTGACGCCGCCTTTCCGGATGTTTCCCGTAACCGGTATAGCATTGCTCTTCTTTCCGAACATCTCCGGACTGTAAGCAACATCGTTTATACTAGTCGTCATTGCTAAACAATTGCAACTTCCCTGATAGCAACAAATTCCTGAAAACCTCTCGCCTTTCTTTTTAGACGTGTGGTCCATGCTAGTTTGCAACCTATAATTTCTGTTTATTGCAGCCATAACCTCAACTTGTGACGCAATTCTGCTGTGGCTAGCCTGGTTCATTCGCTCCAAATCAGTAGATGGAAACATGCCTAAATTGCGTTTTCTTTTTTTCAGACAGTTTAAAAGTTGGAAACGTGGCCATTGTAAAGTGCAGCTGTCCCTTTTGCAGCAAAACCTTCCAATGCAACATAATGCTGCCATTTCCATACTTTATACAATATAATGATGGTCATTATGATGAAACATCTCAATTTCAGTTTCACCAGACAGGATTTATGTCCAAATTTTATGAGTTTTTATTGTGAGGTCATTTGCAAACTTAATGCAAAGAACCCTTCTCCATCATGGATACAATGAAACTGCTGTGGAAACTGCTAAAATGCTATGTTTATACTCACATGTTATTGCTTTGAACAATAAAACAAGGTACCTTCAGCCATCACCTTGATCAGTTATGTAACTGATATTAAACAAGAACTTTTTTGACTTTATCTGACAATGTCAAAAAAAAAACTATGCATCTCTTTATTGAGGATATGTAAATACCTTGTTTCCAAAGCGTTATCCTCTGTGTTTCAAAACAGCCAAAAAGTAGGTATGTATGTCAATATGAAAAAAATGCAGAAGCCTTCTGTTAGTCAGCTGGTCATCAGTGTGCAGCAACATGTGGGGGAGGGATAACAAACGGTCTGTTTAGCAGGAGAAATGATATGATGGTTTTGGGACCATAACTCTAAAACCTCGGTGTACCTGCCAAGTGTTTCCATTTCTGCACAAACTAACAATATATTTGTCATATGAGGACAAATATTATTTTGGTTCAAGCTGACAGGCGTGATCAACTATTTTTATTCAGTTAATTATTTAAAGGTTAATTCATGTTGTCTGGTCTAAAAACGACCTTGTTAATTTCCGAATGAAGTTATCAATATGAATAATCAAAGCTTTCAGTTCCAAGCATATTATAGTCGCCGGTTTTTGATTATTGGATTACCTTGACTTTTTTCCACTCACAATTAAGGACATGCATGTGTCATTTAGTGATAACAGGATTACAACACTGATTTATTGGCATTCAGAGGTTGGAGAGTGCAGCACTCATTACAGGACAGACGTGTTTTAAACACTTGAAGCCACTTCCAATTTTAGTTTTTAACTTGTATCTTTTGGTGTCCACTGGTGCTGTTATTTCTCACACTGTGATTGGTACAAAGCTGAAGGTAAACGGACTGAATTTATATGCTGCTTTTCTATGACAGCTCCAAGGACTTTATTGTCATTATCTGTTACCATGATTACATTTTTGGTGAGGCAGACACCGGCTCAGAATGACTAGAGAGCAAAATGTACAGCCTAAGACAAATAGTTGCTCTGCCGTGTAATGTTTGTTTATATGAGCCAGAGCTTCATATGTATTCCAAAAGGATGTTTTCCATGCATCTTGCATGGATCCTTGCTAGCAGAAAGGACAACACATCAGAAGACACGTCATATTGCCATCCCCCGTTTATTCATTGAAACAGGTAGACATGTTTTGGGGGGAAACATGGTGGCAGATGCTTTTCTTCATCTGGGAAGTGGGTCGCGGCTGACGGGAAGATGTCATCTGATAGACGCTGCAAAGGGCTTGAGACTAGGGATGGAGGATCACACCAGGTGGACAGCTACTCTAATGATACGGCCAATACTACAATTAAGGGGTGTAGATTGAAGCATATTCATGTGTTTCGAAATTTAAAAGACTATGGATACTTATGGAGGTTTTGTTGTTATGTACACTTGTGATTTGTGAATTGTATGTTGCACCAATGTCACTTTACCCAATGTAAAAAAAAAAAAATTGTAAAAGAAATGACAACTATTATCATTGCCAAGATATGACCTAACTCTACTGCATGAAAAGTGGTTTTGTTCCCTCTGCATTGGAGTGTGAAACTGAATAGTCTGCAGTGATTTATTTTCTCTCCTTTTCTTCTTTTATTGCTTTGGGCAGTCATGTTTGGTTCTAAATGTGCAAATCGTGATGCCTTGCAGCAAAATGTTTATTGTCAAAATGTATATCTGGATTATAACTGATTAGTACACACTCACCCACTCTCACGCTGAGGCAATTCATCCGAAAGGATACATGTAAAAAAATGGTTTTCACTGTAAGCAAATTAGGACAAACTAAATCAAATTGTTATTTTCTTGGAATAACTATAAGTCATGTTGCAATAGGTTTACAGAGAATCAAACAGCTACAGAAACCATTGTCAACCAATTAATGCATTTTCTAAAATTACTTAATCACAACAACTTTAATTTATTGATACCTTTTTGTGGAGTTGCCAGTATTATCTATTCTGAAACTTTCCATTCATATATTATTTTATTGAAGGCTGGAAGCTGTCATTAAATTTATAATTAATATTGTTTTATTAGAACATAAATATTATATTCGCAGCAACAGACTCAATTTATTTGACTTCATGACGTTGCTAATATTTCAAGTAATTTCTTTAAAAGAGATGATTGACCCCCGATAAGAGCCAGTTAATAAATGTCTCGTGATGGCAATGAAGCCATTCTTTCTACAAATGGGTTAAAGAACAAGCATCTACATTTTACATTTCCTGATCTGTTGTGTGGATTTGGAATAAGCATCTTTTCTGCACAGAATCAAACTTTCTTTAAATGAGATTCACTTCACACGAATGAGTCTTGACTTGTCATGCAAAAAATAAAATAAAAAACACCAAAGAAAATTTGCACCATGCCAAGAGCCTTCTATTAATTTAGGAGAAACAGAGAACCACCGAAGCGACACACAATGGGCATTCCAGTGATATGTAAGACAGAATGAAAAGTAAAATTAATTGAGCGATAAGATCTAGTTTCTGCATTATGACTGTCATTCTCTTTCACAACAAATATATCTGCACTGTTTTTTTATTTTTTATTTTTAAAGAAAGCTGTAGGAACCTTCTTTCGGCTTCGTGGCCAGGAGTGTGTAGAAACTAGATGGGTGAGGATTCAGTCAGAATTACTGTAATGGATAGTGCTGGTGAACCCGATATTCAGCCAAACACAGAGTTACTTTTTAAAATGTTTACTGAAAAGGATGAATAAAGGCAGGTGAGGCAGGCAAGCCGAACCAGACTTGAACAGATGCAGGCAGGGAAGAGAAGGGGATCAGACGATGCAGGAAGTGACAGTCCAAACCAGTGGTGAAGGCAGGGACAGATCAGAACGGGGGGTTTGGACCGAGGAACCACCAGAAAGGACAGAGAAGGCGGCTGGAACTCACGGAGAAAATAGGCAGAGTTGTGCAGCACGCAGACACAGGCAAGTTGTATCAGAAGAGTTCAGCTGGCTGAGCACACAGGAACTGGTATAGTCAAAGCACATCACACAGGACAAGATGAGACGTTCTGGCAGTGAGAGGACGTCTGAGGCAGGTTTATGAAGGCAGGTGAACAGGTGAGCAGAGTTGACAGTAATTACTGGCAGCAGGTGGAGTTAATCTGGGCTAATTCGACTGGTGATAGGCTGATAGGATAGTGGCTGATTCAAGTACAGAAAACTAAATAAACAAACAAAAACCTACATCATGACAATTACTCTGGTTATCTCGTTAAAAGGATTTTAAACCTTCAGACAAAAAAATCTAAGTGGTTTTGAAACCCTAACTTGTTTATCCGTGGTGGCAGTGCTAAGGATTATGCCAGATGTAAGTGTATCGCACACATTTAACAGCTTTTGCTCAACTTATATTAACCAAAACAGCCTCTTATGCAAAGCAGATGGCATCCAGAGTCTTCAAAATATGATTTTATATGAGCCTAAATGACTCTGAATGTCTGTCAGTGTGTAAAAAGTATACAAATTAGTTTCGTTGTTATTTTAAAACTTCCAAAAACATTAGAAAATTTCATAATGAGTCAAATTAATGATTTATTTTGTAAAAACATTGAAGTGAGCTTGTCTTTTCATTTACTGGAATGATTACCAGTGGACACCTTGAATGTGGAATAGATTCAGCATGGTGATAGGTTTATTATAGTGAAAGTGTGCCTGGAGTACTTTAGGTAGGTGGCAGATAGCCGCTAACACTGAGGAAGGTTTTGCTGGAGGTTTCTTTCTGTGAAAAGGGAGTTGTTCTTCCCACTGTTGCTACATGCATGCTCAGTATGAGAGATTTCTGAAAGGTCAGTGACAAAATGCGGGCAACTGTCTGCTGTCCAAGAGTAGTTAACACTGTTGGGACTGTAGCACTGTTTGGAGAAGTTAAGGTAATGTTTTCGAAGCTAAGACCACTCCACAAACGGTCATGTTTGGTGGCAGTAGCATCATGATTTGGTGCTGCACAAGAAAATGCAATAGTAGTAAAACTGCTTCATAGGCTCGCTGTCAGGTTGTGGTTGGACCGGAGCACGGAATAGAGGTGCATGTTGAGAAGATGGTGATATAATTAGTAAATAAACAAGGCTTACGAGTAGACAGGGAAATATGAACCAGAATCAATGCACAGATGAAGACAGAGGACCTGACAATTGGCAATAGCTGGGCTGACAGTATAGGAGAGGAAACGGGAGCAGTGGGAGGTGGCACTAATAACAGACAGGTGACACAAATGAGATATAATTAACGGAGGGAAAGGAGGGCAGACAACTGGCAGGTGCAGAGGTAGAACTGAGTCTAATAGGGAAGTATGACAATGACCAGATCTGATTGGAAAACCCTCACTAAGCGCGGGGAAGAGCAGTTCTAACAGAAATACTAAAATAATATTTAACATAAATACTAACAGTAAAGCTAAACAGGTGACAAAAACAAGGATCTAGGGGGTGAGCAATACAGAAGTGCACACAAACAGACTGCTGGGACCCCAGGAAGTGGAGATAAGTAATCAGACCCCTGGGGATCCTGACATGCCAGCTGTACAGTCTGTGGTTCTAAAAGGTAACAATATTTAAAATTGATTATGCATAGATTTTATTCTAATCTGTTAATAATATAATTTCTTGAAAATCAGTACATTCTCACAATCACACAATGGTAAATAATCAAGAATTAGGAGCTTTGTTATCATAACCATAATGAACTTTTTGGTGAGACACCGTCTCAGATTTCAGATGTAATATGCAGAAACACACTAAAAACATCCATGGGAAAACAAAGAATAAGCACTCATAGAGAATACCCTCAAAAATCCAAAAACACACTGGTAGGAAAAGCTAAATTTAAAGTTAAGCTGTACAGCAGAAGAGAGATTTAACAGAAGGGGAAAACTACTGTGCAGTAGATAATAAGGCATATTCAGAAGTAAAACTAAAATGTTTAAGTTGAATTTAGCAAACATACATGTTCCTTTCCACTATGACCTCCTGCTTGCTAAGACATTTCACAAAAGTGAAGCTTTGATGTCACCTTCTTTTTTTCTTGGATAGACACATTTTTTTAACAATTTGATTCTGATTGTTTGGAATAGTATTTCGGAATACTTTTTTGTACTGAATCGCATTTGAACATGCAGCTCCGACTCATTGTAATAGGATGGCTTAAGATGGCCTTTTCTTGTGATTTGATGCTATTTAAAAGAAGTTAGCTGAATTTACTAAAATGGAGGTCAGGGGGAGATAGTTGTTAAGTGATCATAACGTTAATAATTTGTTTATTTTTTATTGATTGGCTGGTCCCTAATTAAATTGTTTAGTGGCAGTGGAAAAACTACACTTTAAAAAAAAAAAAGGTTCAAGTCAATGACAGCCCATTTTCTCTGTAGGAGAAGTTGTCACCCTTATCTAGGTACATAAAGGTTGCTGCTGCATTCACGTTTCATAACAGAGTTTTATAACTCACCACAGTAGCTTGCTTCGTGTCCATGGCAACAACAACGGGGGGATTGGATAGTAACAGATTTGTATTGGAGAACAATACAGAGTTACAGATCAACCTGTCATAAACATTCATAGCGTTCATAATAAAGCGTTATGATTGAATCATTGTAACATTAATGACCTCTTCCACAGTTTTCAACTAAAACCCGCTGGCTGTAGATAAGAGCACCTTAATGTACTCTTATCGCCATGTAGTTGTTAATTGTTCCTGGAATTTATACATACATACTCTTTGTAGGTATGATGTCATATATTAAGTCCACTGGATGTTGATATACAGATACTTGAAAATATTAGTTACAGATTGTTTGGAACAATTACTTCAGATCGATCCAGCACGGTGTTAAATGACCAAAACATCAACAGTAAACTTCAGCTAAGTCACAAACGGTATTGAAAAACATATTAAGGAATGCTTTTCTGGGTATTGTAATATTTTAATGGTAATTGCTAAAACTGCGACCTACAACCTGTCAAGTGACTTGGTTCAATTAAAAAGAAAACATAATAGAATGTCAATTTCATTATATTTTCACAATCATCAAGGCCAAAAAAGATTTTAAAAGTGTTTTTATGTCTTCTTATATCGTTACTCAGCTTTTAGGTCAGACATTGCCTACAAAAGTCTGATTGGTATATCTCCAATTTTTAAACAAAAGTAAAATCTATAAAACACAACAATTATTTCACAAGAATATTCCTTTACACCTTGGTCTTAGACAAGTGTTGGTTAGATTTTCTGCAAGGGGGGCGCGCTCGTGGCGCAGCGTAACCCATATATGGAGGCCTTAGTCCTCGACGCAGTCAACCCGGGTTGGAATCCGACCCGCGGTCCTTTGCCGCTTGTCTCTCCCCCTCTTCCACCCTCCTTCCTGTCAGCCTACTTTCATAAAAAGCGAGCCACTAGAGCCGCAAAAAATCCCAAAAATAAAAAAAAAATAAAAAAAAGATTTTGACCGAAGCTCCAGGTTCTACTTTATCTACTTTAAGAAACAATTCTACATCACAAAACTTATTTATAGTGAGCAAGCAGATGCAGATTAACTGTAGCATAGGGCATTTTCTAATTATGACCCAAACCCCCAAACACCTGTTTGCACCAAATGTTTATTTGAAAATAAAAAATACTTTTCAGATGTCATGAAGCATGACATGTGACGATGGCATTATTTGTTCAACACAAACACAGAATTGATTTGAATACTTTTATAAGAAAACTCATGTCTGAAATCTCAAAAATGTTTACAGTTTCATAATTGCACTGGGGGATTATTATTAATAAGAAGTGATGAGTGAAATATTCGGATTTGTCTTGTTTCCCTTTTTACTGTCTCTAACCACTCGGCCACGACCCCCCCCCCCCCCCCCCGCTAAGATTCACATACTGTATTTTTTGACTATTGCTTGAACAATAGCTATGTACAGTTATAACCCAGAACAAAAGGTAACCTTGATTTGTGCCCTTGACATTGCCATGTCTAAAATGAATAAAAAGGTTGATTTAGTACTCTCACAGATGCATTGCCTCAGAAAAGTATGTGCCATTTTTTTAATCAACTTTTCCCCTTGGAGCATCATTTAAGACAAATTGTAGACACCTGTTTTTGTTTCCCTTTGTGTAATTTCCCTAAACTTAAATAATGGTATGCCAAGTGATCTTGAAATGATAATACATGCTTTTGTCACTACAGAACTGGATTATTGTAATGGTCTGTTCCCTCGTTTTATTAATAGGTGACTTGCTCATCTTTAGGTGGTCCAAAACTGGTGCAAGATTACTGACTCGGCTAAACAGAAGACCCCATGTACCCCTGTTTTAAAGTTGCTGCACTGGCTGCCTATTAGATCGAGTTTTCGTATTTAAATCTTACTCTTAACTTTGAGAGCTTCACTCACAGTCCTTCATAAATCTGTAATTTGATCCAAAGGTATAACTCTCCTCACAGTTTGAGGTCATCAAATTAAAGCCTTTTAGTGGTTTAACATACCCGATGCACAACTCGAGGTGACCAATCTTTCCAAGCTGTTGCACCCAGACTGTGGAATGCATTGCCTACTTTACAAAGTTTGGACTCTGTGGTGGACATTAAAAAGCAGGTAAAGATATGTTTATTCCAAGAAGCTTTTAGACTTGAGCTTGATTGTACTGTGTTTATATTTTGTATTGTATACTGCTGTGCATTCTGTAGTGTTACCCTGTTGTGAAGCACTTTGTGACATCCTGTCTGTGAAAATGTGCTATAAATGTTTTTTATTTGCTTAATTACTCACATGTCCAGACCAGTTCAGTTTTGGCTTCATCTTACTTTTGCATTAATTTGGGGTACCTCCTGAATCTTGTGAGAAAAAAAAAAACAGAGTTTTGTGGATGCTTGAACACTGGGCGTCAGAATGTTTCCATGTTGGCTTAGACTGTGGGTATTGCAGCATCCAAGGTTCCCACAGTCTTTTCATGTAGTCCTGCTGTCTAATGTTAGTGGAGTAGTAAAATTTCCATGTAAAAAGTAAAAGGGGGTCTCAGCGGGCTTTGTGAGTTGCTTTGCCAAAAGCTGAAAAGACAGCTTCGTCTATCGATGGAAAAGAAGGAAGAAACTTCTTGTTCTTCTTTGGTTGAGCAAATCCAACCTGATTAAAGTCCTATGACCACACTCACTGTTTTCAACACCTGTTCCAGCATGAAAAATCTTCTACTGAGATGAGGTCTCTTCGATACAGCTGTCTGAAGGCGACGAGCCTCGTTAACACGGTGGTTTTATCACCTCGAGGGCATGGTCTCGCAGGTATCAGAAAGCTGTGTTGCATGCAGGAAGCTGTATTCCAATCTGCCATTTTATGGCACAACAAAAGTCAAGGTTTATGTTTCTGTAGTAGTTATTTGGTCAACAGAAAACAACATGTTGCTTTCAATAGTTCCCTTTCTGACACTATTATCCTATTGTGTAGAATTCCACAAGGCAGTTGCCTCGGTCTTCTGCTTTTTGGTATTTTTGTAAATGATATGTGTTTTATGCAAGTCTTGTATGCTGACGATACGACTTAACATGTTTCTGCATTAAATCTGGATCAGGTGAATTACATGGTACAGCGAGAGCTAAAGTTGATTCATGAGTCGGTGGTGGAGAACAGGTTAATGCTGAATGTGCTATAAACTAAGCCTATGATGTAGGACTCTAAACATACCATTAAAGGACTCTAAACATACCATAAAAGAAGCCCAAAAGTTTAACCTCTTTTTGAACAACCAATCAGTAGAAAAAGTGACAGAGAAAAAACTGTTGGGAGTTACCTGAGATCAAAAGATGCAATGGATGACACATATTAATATTGTGGCGAAATGAGTAGGAACATTTCATTGATTAGAGCCAATGGTCTTTTTATGTCAACAGAAACAAGAAAACCTTTACTACATTACTTTTTCTTTGTCTCTGCTTAAGACAGCTATAATCAAAAAGGTAATTGTTCTAATTTAAATATTGTACATGTAGAGTATGTGGTATGTTATCTTCTTGTGCCTCACCTCTGTGTTTAGATGAATTGTAATGGATTGAATTAACTGTTTTGTATGGACTATGATTGTATTTGTAAGAGAAAAGACCCCAGGAAGAATAGCCTTTACTTTTAGCAAAGCTAAAACTGGGACATCCAGAAAAGAAGTCCTGGACAGAAACTTGGCAGGCAAGCATGAACACTGGACAATTACTTACTGAAGGTTTTTAATATATAAAGACAGGTGAACATGTGTAGGCTGTTAATTTAATTAGCTGCTGCCAGAGGATCACGGGTGAATGGAGTGAACTTAATTATGGAGCAGGGGAGTGACAGACAATCAGCCAGAATCATAACACTTTCTGTAAGGAGGAATGGGTCAAAAAATCCAGAAAACTATTGTGAGAAGCTTGTGGAAAGGTCCCCAAAACAGTTAACCCAAGTCAGTTCAAAAACCAACTCTACCAAATACTACGGAAATAAATTATTTAAAAAGATCTCTTGCTCATTACTGTGACATTTACCAGATATACATTATTTTGTGAATCCTTAATAACAGGAAATTCAGTCTGATGTCTTTTATGCTTGAAAATATCTGATGTCAACTACATATATTGCATGTACTGCAACATATTTTGATCTAATCAATTTGGATTAAAGTTGTGTCTTATGGGTATTAACTTTGGTTACAGAGTAATCTATTATCAAACTATTTATAAATCCCTTGATTGGTGGTAGGAGGGATACTCACGGGGTAGTAAAGCAAATTGCTATCCAGTCTTAAATTAACCAAGAGCAGGTGTATCTTGTAAATTAGATCTTGGATTTCAATCAGAAAACGTGTTTAGTATAGGTTAAAGGGACAGTGTGTAACTAATTTGGCTTTTAATCAGCAAAGTATTGCTTTTATAAAAACATATATTATGCCACAGTCTAATAACATCACATCAAAAATGAAAGCATTATCATAACTTAGAATTAGTAGTTTATAAATACACAGGTGTCAGTGCACACACTGTGAGATGTCATGTTGGTGCGCAATTTCTGATATCAGTGGCCGAAAGGGGGAACAATGTTCAGCCATATGCATTTTCCATCAGTCTTCTACATGAGGATGTGTTGTCGGCAAAAGAGGAGTATAAAACAAGCAAAGATGACCACAGATCAGTCTATTTGCCTTTTTCAGTTGAAATGGAGTACTATCCATTCTCATTGCCCAGCGAGAGGGAAGAGAAAGTAACCAGGAAAAATAAGTAATAACCAGCAGAAAACGGGAGTCTGTATCAGCACAGCTATTTCTTA
The DNA here is from genome assembly GCF_011125445.2 of Fundulus heteroclitus. Lineage (NCBI taxonomy): Eukaryota > Metazoa > Chordata > Actinopteri > Cyprinodontiformes > Fundulidae > Fundulus > Fundulus heteroclitus. The sequence continues at coordinate 34,923,320 of NC_046365.1, forward strand.
CCAGGTGGAGATAATTCATGAGGGAGCGGGTATTCAGAATGGATGTGGAGGTTGCAGACTTTCTGCTGGACAGGTAAGTTAATTCAATATAACTGAAGTTTATCTTGTCTTTATGTTAGAAACAGGGCAGCTTAGTCCAGCAACTACTCTGTCCTCCCGGCAGACACTGCTAGTTTGTTAATCTTGTCTCACTCCACCTCTCAGGGATATTTGAACCGGCTGGTTCACATTCCATAGAAGCAGAGCGAGCGGGTCTCTTTACTTGTGTTTATAGAGCCCAAATAAGTGATTGGAGATTAAGAAATAAGGCCAAAAAATGTGACTCAAAAAATGTACTAGTGACTTTACAAAAAAACAAGCGGACTTGGCAGCAGTGTCTAAAGCCATTTCACATGACCGTAGCTGTTACCTATTAGCAGTAGCTTGGTACTAAATACACGGAAGACATAGCTGTTTACATTGCCTCATTTATGAGACTTCAGGGCTTCTGGAGTAGACATTACATGCTTAATGGCGGGGTCGTTTGTAATTCATTTAGCACAGCACTAAATGGTGCACCAGTGTTTAAGTCTTACACACTGGGGCTTTAATTAAAAAAGGTAATTTCCTCCCTCCAAAACAAATCAAGCTAAAAACCTTTAATTTTATTGCTGTGCAACCAAACAATGTTCTGTAGGTTTATACATTGCATCGCTTTTACATCAGAAAATTACTTGCATTTTCTTAATACAATTTGTTTTGCAGTTCAGTTCAATTCAATTAAACAAATTTTAGTTATATTGCGCCAATTCACAGTACATGTAATCTTAAAGGTGCATAGTGTAAGTTTTGAAGTTAAATATTATTTTCTTTCCCATACATGCCCTTACATTTGCCTAATGTTTACCACAATTGCCTCTGTAGGCTTCATTAGTCAGTTTGTGAGAGAGTGATTTGGGCTGAAACCTCTGGGCGTGCACGTGACATGCTGTGCACTCTTGCTCATCTTGCTACTTTGTTGAGTCACTGCTGTAATCAATGTGAGCAAGAAAACACGGGCTAACTTCAATATTTATAGCTTTCTTACCTCAGAAGACATTATGGCTCTAAACAAAAGGCATGCAGTCAAGGCGGCAGATGCTTTTCCTCTTTTCCCATGCATGTGCACAACACTGGTGTCATTTCAACTTGTCGTCAGAGGGGGCACACTTCTTTAAAAGTCCAGGAACTTGTGCAATTCTCCTTTAAGGCACAATCAGATTCAGATTTATTTATTGATCCATGGCAAAAAATTACAAAAACAGACCGTTTTTGTCATACATTTTCTGTCAGAAAGAAGATCAAATCTTATTTAGTTCGCCCCTAATCAAAAAACCAAATAACTTTGCTAAGCGGCTACAGCCAAAGTATAGCATTGCCACAACTAACGTCTATCTTCAAATAAACCAACAAGAAAATATCAACATTCCTGTATAATAATAAATGATAAATGCACAAGGTATATATATATATATATATATATATATATATATATATATATATATATATATATATATATATATATATATATATATATAAATTGAACCTCTACATGTTAATACTGACTAAATATACTATGTTTATACATATCCTTAAATTGACAAATATTGTTATATTGTTACAACTTTAGAAATCTTCATGAAGTGAATTCCACAGCTTTACCCCAATGACTGAAGGACACATCTGTTTAAGTTAAATTGGTGTTTGAAATTATATTATCTCCTACTAAACTCATTTTCTAAATGAAAATGGCACATTAAAAGAAAAAAAAAAAACAATACAGATTGCAGACTGTTTTAGCACAGACAGCCTTTTACAATCCTTTCATTGTCCCATAATGAGGAATTTCAGGTTAGAGAGAATTAGAGAGAATAATGTAAAACCTGAGGAAGTGTAAAAATGTAAAGAGAATCATCAACTTGAAGCAGTAAAATTGAGGAGAAGTTGTTATCTCAACTCCATAAACATTTTCCCCTGATTTTCCGAACCAGGATTGCTGCGGCATCTGTAAATAAGGTGCTGGCTTCAAATAGCTCACGTAGCCAGACCTGTGTCATCAAAGTCCCTTGTCGCTATCATTTTAACACTCATCCTTGCACACGAGCTAGCAGCTTTGCGACATTCTGACTACTTAAATGTTTCAGGTCTTTACCCAGGAGGCAGCTCTTTTATTCTGTCACATTGCATTATAAATTAATCCTCAGCTGTCTGACCCAGAAGTTTCTTCAAGCTGTGTCAATGTGCACACTGCTTTTTGACTGCTGTCATTTTTTATGAGTGGCCATTATTAGCCCATATGGAATTTTCATGGCTGTGGAAACTGGGAATCTTTTTATGTATATGTCAATCAAATGAAAAAGCATTTGACTGACATATATATAACAGTCTGACTGCATAGGCACATCACTTCCTGTTCTTGGCCTTTTCCTACTAACCTAAAATTGCAAGACTGTTTTTTATTCATCCTTTTTGTTTATAGGCATTCTCCATCAGTCTGTTGAGCATTCATTTGGATTTGTGCAAACATCAATGCTTCAAGACACAGAGCTTTTGCAATGTTTATACCAATAGCACCTTATCTGAGTTCAGCAGTTCTGCTACCTGTGTTGTTGCATTTAACTCTAAGTACCAGCTGCGGGGTTCAAATGTGTAAAATTTAGAATAATTCTTTGTAACTTGACTCTGTACAAATGTGCATCGTTTCAACTGGAGATGCCCCGATCAGGATTTTTGAGCCAACTTTCCAATCTTGAATTTTTGGAATGATTTTACCTGCTTGGTTTGACTCATTCTTATTTCTCGTTAATAACTATCATATAAGAAGATATAAGTAAAGGATTCAAACATTTATCAGGGGAGACATGAAATATTTAATAAGGACCAGAAGCATAAGTCACTTTAAACAGGATTTTAGTACTTTACAACAATGACAAATGTATGTGGAAAAGGCATTTTAAAGTTACTTCAACATCACATATTAGGGATTTACAAATGTTGCATTACTAGAACAGCACCATCTACGTGAATTTGTAGAAGAATGAGGACCCTTACTTTAGCTATGAGATCTCAAATACAGTTTCCTTAAGTTCAGAAATTGAAAGTGAAAAAGGATCAAACAAAGCAACGTTGTACTGTATTTTGCCTGTTATCTGCTGAAAGTCTTTCTCTTGACGATAAACTTCTATAAACTAGTTTCTTTGTAAATAGCTTCTTATAACTCCTTAATGACAGTGAAATGGCTATCCTTGAGTCTTTCTCAGTAACATTGACGTCAGTGGAGCATGGTAGTGCTTAGCATGGCCAGGTACAGCATCTCACAAAGGTAAGTACACCTATCACTTTTTTTGACGTCTTTTCATGGAACAACACTGAAGACATATTTCTTTGATAAAACTTAAAGTAGTGAGTAGTTTTGAGTGGCCACCACTTTTGGCAAGTCTGCTTATTATAAGGGACTTTGGGTTTCTTTTTTTTTTCTAAAGTTGCTTGTAAATTCTCTAAGTCACGGGTTGCAGTTTTTGGGCTTGTTTCTGAAAGTGAAGTCACTTATTTTGCCTCTAAAATAAGTGACGCTAAACATGAGTTTTAAAGAGACCCGCTTGCACTGCCGCGCTACAGACACCGTGAGTACAACCGGCTGAAATATCCCGCCGCCTCTCCGCGTTTACACACTCCTACCCATAGACAAAATATACTAGATGCCTCATTACATTATAGAGCGCATCCTGCATCACCGTCATATTGGCTGGGTCTTTTCTACTCTAGGCTGGCATAGGAGCCGACGGGAGTAAATGCTAAGGGGGAATGTTGTTTTATGCAGTTTATGGTTGCAATAACCAGCCCCCTTCGGAACTCTGAAGGACCAAGGCAGGGAGTGCATATTATTATCCCACATGTTGAACTTGCCCCTGAGATGTTAAGAGGGGGGGGGGGGGTGGCCATCAGCGCCTAATATAGTCCCCCCCTCCCCCCATTATTTTCCAACAGAACCTTAACTCTTTTAGTTAACTAGAACTTCACAGGCTTCCAATGGAATTCCCTTCCACTCCTCCATAATGACATTGTAGTGCTGATGGATGTTAGGGACCTTGTGCTCCTCCACCTTCCATTTTAGGATGCCCCACAGAAGCTCAACAGGGTTTAGGTCATGAGACATGCTTTACCAGTCCAGCACCTTTAAGCTTGTTAAGCCACTACAGATTATTTTCTTGGAGTCACGGTGGAAAGCTCTGTCTATTCATACTTCATCAGACGCTCAGCTGCAGAAGTCAGCCCCCGTAAACACACATCACTGAAGATCGTGGGACGGAGGGGGCCACAGAGAGCTGAGCACAGAGCAGGTGGAGAGCTGACAATTTAGGAGCAGACACATAATTGCATAACCTGACGCCGCCAGATAGATTTGCTCCGCATATCCATCTGGAAACCTTCCGTTGAAGTAATTTTGGGAAGGGGCGAAAATACTGGTTAGCTGATTGGCCTATGTTGGTGATAGACGGGCCAAATAAACCAATCAGATCAACGAAGCATATGACGTACTCGTCAACATGCTTCGTCGTCGCTCTGTTACGAGCACAACCACAACACAAGCCAAGCTACTGTTGCTGCTGCAGATAAAGGCTCGTTAGCTCAGCAAAGAAATACTCTGTAATTCTGATAAAACTTGCTCGATAGCCACGCTAACGCTAGTTTCATCGGCTGAAGCTGCCATGTTCTTTAGACTGAACTGTCGATCTTCTCGTTGCGTCACACCTCAACCCGCCTCAAAGCCAACGCTGATTGGACGTTCGTTTGGTGAACGGCTCCAAATTTTCTTTAACGGAGAGTAGCCAGACTGATCTGCGAGTGAAACCTTGAAAGCTCGCGAGATCAGGATGGTCTCACGAGGCTAATAATTGCGTGCTCTGGCGCTATTTGGAAAGACTGCAAACATTGGTGCCGTGGCGGTGGGACGAAAGTTTATAGAGGAATTGCTGCAAGTGAGCGGAATTGGCATGGTCGACCGCTTAAACCACCAGAGTTGAACTCAACTGTGAGACGTATCTGCATTTGCAACAGGCTTGATACACCCTTCAAGCACACTTGTCTTTGTATGCCTCAGCTGTTTGCCGCCACATACACGTGATACCATCTGAAGTAAATGTGTTTATCTTGGTCTCATCAGACCACAGGACATGGTTCCAGTAATCCATGTCCTAACTGCAGGTTTTCAGTAAACTCAGGGCTTTGTTGTGCATAATCTTCACAAGAGGGTTCCTTCTGTGATGACAACCATGCAGACCAATTTGATGCAGTGAGCAGCGTATTGTCTGAACACTGGCAGGTCGACTGCCTACACCCTAAAGCCACGCAGAAATGCTGGCAGCACTTATACATCTATAAACTATGGATAAAATTTTGAGCACGTACCCTCAACTTCTTTGGTCAACCGTGGCTGAACCTGTCCTGTTAAACCTTTTGAATTTTAACTCTCGTGCATATTGAATTCTAACTTTCAGTGTGTATATTATAATCACATGTGCTTTTTTATCTAGTCAAGCCTAGTAATCAAGGTGAATGCCTCTATAAAGAGTGAACACAATCTTTTTAGTTATTATAATGACTGATAAAGCACCATACCCATGGATAAATATCCAATTCTCTTAAGATAAAGCAGATGGCAGTTTCTAAATTATTTACACTCTCTCTGAATGTGTCACATTGTTTTGTCAATCTAATTTTGAACATTTGCCTACAGCAGTTTAACAGTTCGAGAGGATATTTATGAGTGAAAAATGAAGGCATGTCTTTTTACTGCCTGACTGTATAAATTTTAATCTTCAGTGCACCTTTAAAGAAATACCTTATTTCTTTATTTACACTTAAGAGCGCAGTGAAAGCTTGAGATTAAACAGAATTTAATGAGGAGACATCAATAGTTAAACTCTCCTCGACACTTAAATCAAGAACAAGAATCCAGGTTAAGTTCCTGAAGGTCCATATTCGTCCTGTTCAAACATTCTCACCTATGCACACTAAAGCACACACTCCTGCTACCTCAAGCCGTCTGAAGAGGATTAGCTACTGAAAGGCGGATGCGTGGGAACCTCTTCCTCTTCCCGTGTTTTCATGCTAAATCAGGTCTCCTGAGGGAAGTGACATTGTTCTACTTCAAAGAATCACTGCATTTCAGTCATCTTAAGATTTGCACGATTTTTTTTCCCCCTATAAGCCCCTTTAGACTGGAGGTGTGTAATTTTCATAATGTGTGGATCTCCAGATCGATGAAAAAGTTGGATTATCTCTGAGTCACATGTTGTGTCAAGAATTACACATTTATTTTTTTGTGCCCTTTTGACTTGGATTTATTTAAACAATTAAATAAATTTGATTAATTATGATTGAATTAAAAAGCTATTATTTTATTATGGTAAAACCTGATGATTTTCTTGTCTATAACTTGAACATGTAATCTTCCAGTCTGAGCTACCTTGGAAGTACAGTACATTTGTAATACGTAGTACTAGTATCAAACAATTTTTAGGTTACCTGATGAAAAATACTGTGTAATTGCATTCATTTATCAGACAAAACATTCCTGTTGTTAAATTGCTTTAGATTGAAGTCACGCTCAGGTCGTCCTCAGCGCTGCACACAGAATCTGGGCTCCATGAATAAGATGAAGATACTGCTTTAAAACCTCAACTGCTAAAGGACATTTCAACCAATGCCTTTTGGAGCTCAAATCTAAATATGTCATACAAATAGAAGCCTAAATAATAAATATTTCATTACATTGTTTAACACAGGAAGCAGTACATTCACCGTACATTTGATTCAAATTCTGACTATTATTTCAGACTCCAATAACACCCGTTATTCAGAGTATCTCTGGTCAGCGCATCAGAGTTCCTGCATGCAGATTAAACCGTGAGAATCTCCATCAAAGCAACAAAAACGCTAAGCTATGATTGCAGGACGTACAGGCAATGGCCAGTAGGATTTTAAAATGCATTTACTATGTATTTTTGTATGCACCATTTGATTTTGATCTTATGCTTGTATTGGGACACAGTGGGATATGCTGTAGGAGAATTTGGATATGAGCGTGAATATTGTGTGATGTTTATAGATTCTAAATCTATGCAGCAGCTAGGACAATGAGTACTAAATCAAGACTTTAAGAACATATTGAGGGAAAACATTTCCTTTAAGAATTTTATATATATATATATATATATATATATATATATATATATATATATATATATATATATATATATATATATATATATATATATATATATAACACACACATGGATCCTGGAATGCCTGAAGCTGTACAAGGTCAACAGCACTCTCAGAGCCCTCAATACAAACTCCATGAGGCTGTGGAAAACCACCCTTGAGGCCAACTGCAAGCCAATTGCACAGCTCTACATCAATAGTGGAATATACCAAGGAGTTGCTCTGTCCCCTCTGTTGTTCTGCATAGACCTGAACCCCTTCGGCCAATTATACTTCATGATAATACAGGTGTGAACCTGCCAGGAACTGCAGACGTGATGACAGTTGATGGCAAATGAGTGAACTACCAGCGTTGAACAATGTGGATTTTCCTTTTTAAGTAAATGAGGATAAAGGAATACTGCTTAAGCCCCATGAGTCCACGTTAAACATGAAAACATTACATGAAGGAAAGTAATTCCTGCAAGGATGTGAAAGTATTCTGTAAAAATGTATTTTACAGACCTCCACACCTGAGAACGTATAACCTTGTGTGTATATGATTATACTAAAAATCTATTGGTTAGATTTTTTTATGAGCAGTGTTGTACATAAAGGGTTTTCCCTGAGTTCTGGAGGTTGGAGGAAAAATAAAAATCATCCTTGAATTTCAGCCTGGCTGACGGCGCATGATTGGGACACTGAGCACATGCATGCAGTATTCTCTTATGTGATCCTTGGATTTCAAGCACACATAAAGGGTTAGTAAAGAGACAGAAATACCACAGAAAAATGTTATGGATTTTCTTAAGGTGTGCACCAGTCCAATAATGTGTTGGGCCACTGAGATTTGTCACAGTAAACCCACAAGCCAGCACACCACAGCCAGGACCTGTTAATTGGGTGCACACAGATGGAAACTGTTATTGATCTTTTTAAAGTCAGTTAGGAATTGTTGGGATACAACTGTTGTCCTCAGGTTGTCTCTCTCTTTTTTACTGGCTCAAATATTGCAATCCAGTAAGGAAATTGTCCCAACAGTCAATGTCTTCCTGCCCTTCATGTGGGATTCCTTCTTCCTCTGGAGAATTGTAGACTTCTGAGCAATTCTATTTTCCTTAAAGAATATGTACATGCACATCTTCAACACTGAATTTACTGATTGCCGATTCATCCCAGCCATCATAACAAGTTTTAAAATCATTTCCCACCTTTGACCTCGGCATTGTTCTGCTGTAAACTGGGTCCCTGAGACAAAATTCTCCAGGATTTTCACATAGCCCCCTTTAGAAAAAATAGAAAATGCGTTCTTTAGGTTTGCTGTCACTATACCCTGAACATTTCTTCCTCTGCACTTAATTACCCTTAATCTTTCCACAGCTGTTTGCTATGTTAGTTTTCACTGTGGGTTAGAGATGGTGTTTATGAATATTGATCTAGTGACGGTAAAAGGATCACTCGTTTCACTGCCAGTAGAAATATTGCTGCTTTGGAACATGTACGACAACCTCTGTTGGCTCTCTGTGAAGGCTGGTTCACACGGCAGGATTTGAAGCCCGAGTTTTGCCCGATCTTCCTCTTGCAACAGGCCCTGACTATTGCCGTGGTTCATAACAATCTTAAGAGATATTCCTGCCATGTGTGATGTATTAAGAGTGATCGGGTATGCTCGATAGAATGTCAGGATCGCTCCAACCTCAAAACGGGAATATTTAACATGTTGGATCGTCTTGTCCCGGTATCCTAGTGTGTGTGATGTTCCCTGAGGACAAACGAGCACGTAGCCGTTTGAATGTGATGTGTAGCCAATCAGAAATCGAGGCGAAGGGAACCCAGAGAAAACTAAATGAAACTAAATTTAAAAAAAAATGTAAACTTTGAAAAAATGTGTAACTGTAATAAGAAATAATAGCCCCTTGATCCCACTGCTGCTGACTTATCCTTATCCTTGTTACTCTCTCTTTAGCTCCGTTTGTTTCTCACAATCCCACTATGGTAACGCTAACATCCTCCACAAAGTCTTACAAAGCAGGTCAAAAGGATTTGCACAGAACACTTCATATCCTCCGTTGATTCATAGAGCCTAAATGTTTTTTCTTGGGCTAATTTCAAGTATATATGTTTTGTCGTAGGGTGGAAAATTAAAGCTATGAGTCTAAAAAGACTATCTCCACTGGTCATCAGGTGAGAGGCAGGGTACACCCTGGACTGGACAGGTCACCAAGCGCCATACTACCTCATTATCTTTATCTGTGACTTTCCTGTACGCTAAATATATATTTATATAGATTTTACCCTTGTTTATTGCATGTTTGTTTGTGAGTTTTTTGCCTTCATCATGTGTAATGTGAACTGTAATGTGAACCGAAGTAGCCAAAGAGAAATTTAATCGCGGTGAAGAATAAAATATTCTTCATTCTTGAGGGCAATTTATAATTGACCAATTAACCCAACAGTCTTGCTTTTGGACTGTGGGAGGTACCTAGAAATAACTCAGACATGCACAGGGAGAACATGCAAATACCATGCAGAAAGACCCCAGGACCTTCTCGCTGCCATGCTACAACGCTACAACTGTCCCACTGTGCAGCCCTGATTTGTAAATTGTATATATATATATATACATTTAAATTGAGTAACTGGAACAAAATAAGTTATCTCTCAATAAAGTATTCTGATTCTAATAATTTACAGCCATCAACTGAGGTAGTCACTGTGCCAAAATGGTCTATGTGGTTGAGGAAGGGCTGGCATCACAGAGCATGCTGCTCTAACTAATGAATGTCACTCAGCTTCTTCCAAAACAGTCATCTGCTGTTTGCAAGCACACACAGCTGAGACTCCTCTGCTTTATCGGTTTGAATGACCAAATATGAACAGCTGCGGTTTAATGAGGAAAACCTTTCTTTTCACCAAGTTAGGCACAACCACCGTGTGAAAAGAATAGTTCTTTTCTCTGCTTTCTTTTAAAGGCAAGCTGTCAGACACCTTTTCTTCACAAGCTTTCTGAAAAGGGCTCTACCTTTAAAATCCCCAAATCTGCCTTATTTTTGCTATTCTTTCATATAAATCTTATAAAATCAGATGCTAACTTCATCAGACATAAGTTTAAAAATGGTTCATGGAATGTAAAACTGAGGTAAAGTACAGCAAGATTGCTGCAGCAAAGCAAAGGTTTTAATCAATGACTATCAAGGCAGTTGTTTGGTTTAGCTCTCAAATTTCTTTGGCTTAAAATTGATTTTTTTTTCCTGTGCTGTCTTTCAATTACTGCCTGTTGTTTATTTTTGAAAAGTTATTTCTACAAAGAGCAAAAGCTCATAGAAAGAACAGCTTTAGGATAATGCCTCTAAGCTCCTTTCATCCTGCTTCATCACTTAGAAACAAACCATGAAAGTAAGAGCGGTGAAAGTGCGAAAAACTAGAAACTGGCAGAGGGACAGAAGAGGGAACAGATTAGGACAGATGTGGCGGTATAAAAAACAAAACAAAAACCTTGCCAGAATGAGGCTACTTGTTTGATTTGAGCCAATCTGCAGTATCAAGATGACAGCAGGGAAACAGGGAAAGCCTCTTCCAAGTGTGACCTATTGATCGAGCCTTACAGCGTGTCCCTGGGCGGAGCTTAGATGACTAGTTGGGACAGAACAAGACGGGGGAGAGAGAGCTTTTCCAGTGACAGGGAGGGAGTCACTGGGGATATCATGACAACAGCTGTGACTTGCATTCAGCTGGTAGCAAGACAGAAAAGTCCGAAGCTATGATGCCGACTGTGAGCAGAGGAGGAAAATGAATGCGTATTCTCCTTTTGTTACAAGTAGGCAGCCCATTGGCTTAGTGGTGGACTTTTACAGAATATAGGAGACAAAAACATGAACCAGTGAGCTTTTCTGCATTGAACTACGAATGCGTGTTACTCTGTTCAACCTGTTTCAGTTCTGTTCCATACCCATTGCGTGTCTATGTTCATTTTCTCCCTAGTCTAGGCGTGCACACAGCAGTGGTTGGCAGAAAATCCTATAGACGACTGTGTTATCACCATGGAAGCTGAAAAAAATATTGCATTTAAATAAGGGGTGCTTATTTGTACAGCACCATTCATGCACGATGGAATCCAAAATGCTTTCCAGGAAATGTAGACAGTGTTGCTTTTCAAAAATATCAACGTGTATAAATTAACTCTGCAGTGTTCCTAAATCCATAATGTAAGCGTTTGGGACATACCGTCTGCGAGCGGGCTAAATGTTTGCAATTTTAGCAACATTTCAGTACTTCATGACCTACCTCGCCCTCTTCATACAAGACTACTCTGAAAGAATATGAGGTGATAAAATCACAATTTATTTTTACTCAAGGAATGAACATCAGCATTTTTTTGAGTCATCAGAGGTCTTGGATGTTTATAAAAAAAGTTTATGACAAATATTATTCACCGTAATGTGCCGTGATAAGGTTTGTCATTGGGGCCTGCTGGATCTTTAGAACTGGTTAGGTTAAACTGCATATTGAGGTTTTATCCATTAGTTTATTTTCATTCCAAATGCAGCTTAAAATATCGTTGCAATAGCTACGTATATAAACTATGTAAACTTTTGTAAGGAAAATGCATTTGTGAGTTGAGCAGAAGGGTTGACTATGTAGGTTGCACAAAAACAAGTATGAAGCTGAACAAAAATGATTTGTCAGGGATTTGGGAGTATTGGTCTGCGGGGTTTTCATTCTCTCCCTTGGAGCTGTAGGTTTTTCCAGAGGCTGGCGCAGAGCAGTGAGGTTTAGCACACCCAAGTCCTATCTAGCTTATAAGCTAAAACATAAAGGCTGGTTTATGCTTGACACACACTTATGATCTGCGCAGAAATGAGACGTGCGGACACAACGTCTGCAGTTTTTATGCTCCGTGCGGCTTTTCCTCCAAAGTCGCACTATTCTCCTAAACTCCAGAGGGCAGCGTAGCGCTCCTACGCACAGCGTACTACACCGCACACAGAAGTACAAAACACAGTTGTTTCAAACATTTTTTAAGCCTCTTACTTAAGCACAACGCTTCCAAGACTGATTTCTTGGCCAGGAATTCCTAACAATTTGTTGATCATAGTGACCTTTATGAGCCATATTTATATAATATAATATATTTACATATTTATGAACCGCCGCCATAGAGAGCGCTTGCCCGTCTGCCATGTTTTTCCACAATGGACTGTCCACATAGTTAGGAATTTTCATAGGTACAGAGAGAGGAAAGTTTTGGACATGCAGAGGGGCGTGGTAGCCACAATGACATAATAAGGCTGCCCGGACCTCGTGGATACATCAAGCATAAACCAGGCTTAGCAGGAGCTGGTTGTCAATCATTACGTGATTCTCTTTGTTGCTTCTCTGCATTTCTAAAACTTTACTAACTCCAATCTTTTTCCAAGGTTCCTTTTGAGCTCCTCCCTAGATTCCCTGCTTTTGACGCCTCCTGGATTCACAGCCCAGACCATCTTGTGCAGTTGTCTCATTATATGAAATTTTCACAAGTGGCAACCCTGAAGCTCCACCTCCTTCTGATTTCCAGCGTAACCTGGTCGCCCTCCAGCACTCCACCACCTATCATGAGTTCTTTATCCCACAGATCGTCACCCTGGACTCTGAAAACCCTTCCTGGCTTAGAACTCCATCTCCAAGACCAGTAAGATTAAACTGCAGCAACCATTACTCAAAATCAATTCAAATATGTGCTCAGTTCACCGATTCCTCCTTTCCTCTCACATAGAATCCTCCTTCCACTTTAAAGGAACCCCTTCTGGATCAGACATTTAGAGATTCCTGCATTACGGTAAACTGTTACATTTTCATTATCTCCTGGTGACTTCTGGCATGTTAGTCAGAAGCTTGCCACAGAACATGACAGGAATGAACTAACAAGACATGACCCAACCACAATAAAGAACAGAGGAATGAACTGATAAGGTCAAACCTACATGGCAACAATCAAGAACGAGTCAGGAAACAAACGCAAATTAAAAGTAAAACACAAACACCAGTGGGTCTGTATACTATGCAATCGGGGTTGATTTTCCAGCGAGGCTCCCTCCAGAGGGCGAAAGTAAAAGTGCACTGTCATAGAGATGCTCAGCTGTTCTGGTTTCTCCGTCAAGCCAGGCGCGGTTGTTTTGAGCTTAGCAGACAGGCGAACGCAACGAAAAGTAAAAAAAACGGCAGTAAAACAATGACTAACACAGTGAAAGTATGAACATCAGGGTTTCCCGCAGCGCTATCTTGGCGAGGCAGGAGCCTCGCCAAACTCACGCTACCGCCTCGCCAACATTCAAAAAAAAATAAAAAAGTAAAAAATAAATAAATAATAATTAAAAAAAACTTGCGGTTCTTTGATGTTGCTTTGGCGCGTGACTTGCACGAGACTTCTGAGCCTGTGTGCGGGCCAAGGGCTCCTGCAATTGCAAGTACAGTATTTCCCCTACAGACCACCAGGGCGGCCGAGAAAACCTTTGTTCAACCTGAAATGACTCATTTAATCATCCAAAACGGTATGGAACACATTATTTACTGAAAAATGTTGCATACTATGCCTTTATATGTATTGTATAGGCAGTCATCCCTACAGACCTTAAAAATAGCATTGTATGCTGTCAGCTAATTATTTTTACAGGTTTATTTTGGTGTTATGAAAATGAAGCAAAAAAAAAAAATAGCATCAATTAATAATTCCAAAAGTAAGATTCATTGGCAAAAATAGAACTTTCTTTGCAATTTCCAAAGCAGTTTCATTATTTATGTAATTTCCAATCTACTGGATCTAATTCTTTACACAATTTTTGGTCTATATGATTCTCTCCAGTCCAACAACATGAACAACATGGATAATTTCACCTCCACAGTGCTCTATTGATTACATTTAATCTTTAACAGGAATATTCTTGCAGATAAATCACAAAGGTTTATACTATGTGACAAGCCATATGGCTGTTAATATTGATCAAATAAACTATATGCATGCTACAGCCAATGGTCGCTTCTGCTCCACTACATAAACAGTAATATGTACAATGACAGCTGCAGCCGAGTTCCACAGCTCTTATTTTCAGATGTAGTACAGGCAATACTGCTGGTACACTTGGAGCTTGGCACCATCTGCAAGAGCTTTTTGAAATCCAAAGCACTCCTTTTTGCTGCAATCAGACTGCTCTTATCAGCCAGCACTACAGCAGGAGGCATTTGTTCCTGTCACTCCTAAATTATAAAAAAAAAAATAGGAACTTTCTTTGCATAAATGTTGTGTTTATGACGCCTTAACCGCTGACTGAAATGCATTTACAGTAAGGAGTAAAGAGCAAAAGAGAGGCTTCCTAGCTGTGTTTTTCTCCCAGATGAAGCGTCTGAAGGAGCTACTACTGCCGTTAACCTTTTGCATTTCTTTAACACAGAAAGTACTTCTGGATCAGTGCTTCTGTATTTTACAAATGTGTGCTATGTCTTCTCAAACACCTAGTCAGCCATGTCAGAAGTTCGATCACTCTGAGCTAGGTTCTGTAGGAGGTTTTTTCCTGTTGTTCTGAAATCAACCAGGAGAGACAAAATCAGACTGTTTCCCCTGGGGAGCTGCCCCCATCACAGCGGGTGGCACCGCAACAAAGCTAAGCTGTCTTCCTCACATCTCCCTCTTGCCTATGAGCCCTCGTGAGGAGTGGTTGGCACCGGGGAGACAGCCACCTGGGTCCGAATGGGGTTCAGACATCTATGCACATTTGCAGTGCCAGCCAGGCTAAGTAAAGTCTGTTTTCTGTGAAACCCACATCGGAACATAAACAGCTGAAAAGCATGCAAACGGTCTGCTTGTAACCTTTCTCAGCTGTTGCGGTAAAGCTGAGTCAAGACGGCGTGAAGTGGTCTTATGCGGCAAGGCTGAGCTAAGAGAAAAGCTGATTTGAGGTCACCCTTCAAACTGTGCAGGCCCTCCAGAGAACGAACACACGCCATGTCAGGAAGGAGGTCCATTGGACCAGCGTTCAACCCCAAGATCCCAGCCATGATTCAGACACCAGCCGGCCCAAACCGCTTTCACCCCGGCTGCCCTGTCGCCCAACCAGACAACAAGCTTCACCCTGAAGCAACTTCTTCCAACCAGACGGCCCAAAGTCAACCAAACTTACACAGGGGCACAGGTTTGGCAGAGAAATAAGCAGGGGAAAATTAATCATTCAAGTGGTTTGATGTCTTTTACTGTTTTGTGTAAAGGTTTGACTGAGGTAAAAGACTAAGCTAAGCTACCCGTTAGGGACCTTTGATACAATGCTATGCTGATACGTTTGGGTGTGTTTACCGTTACAGCAAACTTTATTTCCAAAACGAAATTTACACCGATGGATTGTTAATGTTTGAGTTTTCTGGTCCACTCATTACCACAAAATATGGCTTAAACGTTTTTTTGTTTTTTTTTAAGGGAGCGCAAATATTCCGTTAGCATTAGCCGTTAGTTAGCCCCCCTTAATAGCTTACCACCACCCTGAGTATACGTAACTACGGTTTGTTGTAAGCATGTTTGTCCTTGTTTGTGCTGCCAGCATTCGATTAATAGGGAACATTAATAGGGAACATTGTCAATTTAATGCCGTTTGTGTAACTTTAGGATTAACCCATCAAGCTAATGACTGATCTGCTACAGCGTCCTCTAGCTTCCTAAATTACCAATTAATTATTTCCTGGAGAAATAGCATTAATAGAAATCAAGTGTCGTAAAGGTTATTGATTTTTACTGAGCAAATCATTCTTTAAAATGAAATTTCCTCAAAGATTGTTTTATGTTACTCAGATTTGCATTGTGAATGGGTTGAACATAACACATGTTTAAAGCTCTGAACACTGTTAATTATGTTTAAAGCAAGATGTAGAAAATTACCAGAAAAAATACACAAATTTTTCCATTCAGAAAATGAGTTTAGTTGGAGGAAATATCATTTCAAACACCAATCTGCATGTACAAAACTTAAACAGATGTATCCTCAGTCATTGGGGTTAAACTGTGGAATTCACTTAATAAAGATCTCAATATTTGTCAATTTAATGATATGTATAAATTGTCATGATTTGTCAAGATGAACCAAACACACGGGGCTTATTTCCGAGAGTTGATTGAATGAAGGATGAGTTGTGGAAGAAGAGGCTGTACCAGACAGGAGCTGAAGGATGTAGATGGAAGCAGGAGCTGGAGGACCGGGGAGAGCTGGAGAGCTGCGGGTGCTGCGCTGAGAGAACCAGCTGCTCAGCAGAGAAGTGACTAGGAGCGCTGGGGTAGCAGGAGACCAGCAGCACGGCTGAGAGAGTTCTTGGAGGTGCAGGAGCTGCTGTGGAACCAGAGGTGCAGAGGAGAACAGCAGGGAGAGAGTCCAAAGAACGCGTGGCTGCAGTCGAGGGAAACTCAGACTAGCAGGAGAGAGGAGCTCAGACTGACAGACGTGGGAAAATCTCTATCAGCAGACGAGGTTTGAGTGGTGACTGATGACGATCCGGCTGGGAAGAGAAGACTGAGGGAGGCTTTTGTAGAGGCTGGCAGATGGAGTGAGTTCTGACTGATTGGTGTCTGACAGGTGTGACTGATTGCTGAGGGAGTGAAGGCTGAGCTGTGTGAGAGGAGAAGGTGCTGGAAAATAACAGGGGAAACAGCCAGGCCAAAACCGCACCATGACATAAATAAAGTGTATTTAGTCAGTATTAACATGAAGAGGTTAATAGTTTTTTCTGTTCTGTATATGTATTTCTGTATATGTTTATGTATATGTGCAGTATATATATATATATATATATATATATATATATATATATATATATATATATATATATATATATATATATAATATTTTGTGTGAATGTTGATATTTGCCTTAAAAATGTTTGTTGGTTTATTTAAAAATAGACGTTTGTTGTGGTAATGCTTTATTTTGGCTGTAAGCCGCTTAGCAAAGTTATTCCGTTTTTTGATTAGGGGTGGAAAAAATAAGATTTTATCTTGTTTCTGCTCCCTTTTTCTTAAGGGAAATGTATGACAGAAAGTGATTGTTTTTGTGATTTTTGCCATGGAGCAATGAATAAAATCTGAATCTGTAGTCTGACTATGTTCTAAATTAGTTACACTAATTCAATCTCATTTCACATTCTTTAAGATGAAATTTGTTTTTCTAACTTGCAGTGAACCAAGATCCATTGAATTATTTTTGTGATGATTTTCAACCATTTTTATTTTGTCCTTTTTGTTTATTTTGTGTGTACATAGCTCCTCAGCTTCTTTTTATCATAATTTTGCTTAGTAGTTTTAGTTACGTTTCACTAGCCTAGTAAAGAAAACTGAAATATAATGTTAATTCAAATAAACAGCATTCTATAGTGGTGTGTTCTCTGGATGTACATTTTATTTCTGTTAATAAATTCTTGAACTTGAAGAGAAGTTGTCAGTCCTTTATTCCATATGTGTGCAGTATTTGTTGTTAAAAGAATACCAGTGCTCGAATCATCCCTTTTAACTATTATCCTGATATCAGTTGTTTGGGCTGATATTCACCAGAAAATACCTAACAGGCCGAGAGTTATTTATTAAATATTAAATAACTTAAAACATGCGTAATGGCACAACACTGTTAAAGGGGAGTTTTTCTTTTTACTTCGCTACATGTATGCTGTCAAAAATAGGTTAGCTCTTTCCATGCAAAAAATTATCAAACATGCATTCAAAGAAAATGACTTATACCCCAAAATTGTAGTGATTGGAAAGAGAATCACATTAATTCTCTCTGAAAATCAACATGTTGGCTGATCCATTCTGATTGGGTATCAAAGCTTCTCCGTTCTCCATCAAAGCCTCTGTTAGACCTTCGTTAGTTTCAGTATAACGGAGAGGTAGGGTACCTTAATCTGATTTTTAAAATGTTATTATCTGATTATTTTATGCTACCAAATGTTATGCTGTGACTAAAACCTGCATTACTAATTTGAGAAGCATATCACAATTTAGAGATGGGGCATTGAGTTATGTATTCAATCATCATTATTGTGGGTTAAACAATAGCCGTAAAAATGTCTTGCTGCATGGTTCACAAATTTTAAGATTTTTACATGTGCTCTTAAGGCCAAACTTGTTTAAACAGCGCCACTGGAGTTCTTGAATTGTGTTTGGTTTACTATCTTCTAAACTTTTTTCACAATCGCCCTTCCAACAAAGAGTACATCAAAGGAACCTCTTTTATTTCAGAAAAGAATGATATTTCACATGTTCCTTTCTATGCAAAAAGGCATATGTGGGATTTGTCAAATAGTATGTAAATATCAAAGAGCAAGAGGGTATTGCATGAACAAATGTCCCTGACAGAATAGAAAACCATGGCATTGACTTCAAAGACTCCTGAGTTCAGCACAGAAAAGCAGAAAACCGAAGCCAAGTTTCTATCTGTTCTGGGTTTTGCAGTGGCCACACACACACACACACACACACACACACATACACGTCTATCTAGCAAACAGTGCACTGTCAGTGTAAACTGTCAAGTGGGGACATGTGTTTCTAGTTATTTAATTGTAAAATAAATATCATACAAAATTTTCTTGTAAGACCTTTTCACACTATATTACCTTCAAATTTATTTTTTTTACTTTTTAGAGAAATTGCAAAGAGGGGACTTAGATTCTTAAACGACATCTACTTATCCAAGAGGGGGCCTCTGTTGTAATGCAGTGGATCTGTCTGTGCACCAGTTTCTTCTATTGAATGATTACCTTTCTCTGTGATCCAAGCATTTTATAAATAATCACTATCACTTCAAATAAATAAAGCTTAAACTGTAATTCAGAAGTAATTTGGCATTGATATCAAGGGCTGCAGTATTACCAACAAAATAATGTCTTTCAAATATATAACATTTTATAAAACCAGTGTGCTTATTTTAATTTTAAGCAAGGACTATAATACTTTCTTAAGGCTATTTGGACATATTTAGGGTACTAATTTTAAAGTAATTCATGGATGTAGTCAGGCCAGAAAATAGTTATCTTTTTGTCTAATAAATATAATGTATCATTCAAACTATAGCATGGAGGAAAAAGGTGAAAACAATAACTTATTGTTTTAAAATATCTCAATAAAGCACTCTGTTATAACACAAGTTGTCAATATATGTCTGTAATAACTTCAAAGGCTCAGCTGTAGTATATTCCGTTACTAGTATTAAGGTTCAAATAAAGTGCTACCCAAATAAATATATGATGCATTAATATACTGTCAAGCTGTCTTTAAAATTTCCTTTAGGCCTAGAGTTTAGACAGTCTCCTCTTGTATGGCATTAAATGACAGGAGTCCACTGTTGGTTGGCACATAATGATATAAGTCCTCTTTTAAATGGTCTACAGCGACAGTCGCATGTCAAAATCCAGCCAATAATACTTATAATTATTACACAAACCGTTTTTTTGCAGTAAAATATAAAGTCCCAGCTTTCATTTGCCATTTGTATGTGTGGAATGCTGATGTAAACATTTTGAATAGATCCTCTTTACTATTTTTAACCACATTGCCATAACACTTTCTTGAGGGTATTTGGACATGTTTAAGTTACTGATTTTAAAGTGATTTGTTGATATAGTAATTTCAGAAAATAGTTAAGTAGTTATCCTTTCACTAAGAAGTTTATTTGTCATTGAAACTATAGCATGAATGAAAAAAGTGAAAACAATAACATAAGAAATGTCATTCAATAAAGCACTCTCTTCACACACAACTTGATAATATATGTCTATAATAATGTATAGGCTCAAGTGTAGTATATTCTGTTACTAGTATTAAGGTTCAAATAAAGTGCCACCCAAATAAATATACGAGGCATTAATATACTGTCAAGCTGACTTTAAAATGTCCTTTAGGCCTAGAGTTTGGACAGTCTCCTCTTGTATGGCAGTAAATGACAGGAGTCCACTGTTGGTTGGCACATAATGATATAGGTCCCCTTTTAAATGGTCTACAGCGACAGTCACATATTTATAATTATTACGCAAACCAGTTTTTTGGCAGTAAAATATAAGGTCCCAGCTTTCATTTGCCATTTGTATATGTGGAATGATGATGTAAACATTTTGAATAGACCCTCTTTACTATTTTTAACCACACTGCCATAACACTTTCTTGAGGGTATTTGGACATGTTTAAGGTACTGATTTTAAAGTGATTTATTGATATAGTAATTTCAGAAAATAGTTAGGTAGTTATCCTTTCAGTAAGAAGTTTATTTGTCATTCAAACTATAGCATGAATGAAAAAAATGAAAACAATAACATAAGAAATGTCATTCAATAAAGCACACTCTTCACACACAACTTGATAATATATGTCTATAATAAATGTATAGGCTCAAGTGTAGTATATTCTGTTACTAGTTTTAAGGTTCAAATAAAGTGCTACCCAAATAAATATATGAGGCATTAATGTACTGTCAAGCTGTCATTAAAATTTCATTTAGGCCTACAGAATAGACAGTCTCCTCTTGTATGGTATTAAATGACAGGAGTCCACTGTTGGCTGGCACATAATGATATAAGTCCCCTTTTAAATGGTCTACAGCGACAGTCACATGCAAAAATCCAGCCAATAATACTTATAATTATTACACAAACCGTTTTTTTGGCAGTAAAATGTAAAGTCCCAGCTTTCATTGGCCATTTGTACGTGTGGAATGGTGATGTAAACATTTTGAATAGATCCTCTTTACTATTTTTTAACCACATAGCCATAATACTTTCTTGAGGGTATTTGGACACGTTTAAGGTACTGATTTTAAAGTAATTTATTGATATAGTAATTTCAGGAAATAGTTAAGTAGGTATCCTTTCAGTAAGAAGTTTATTTGCCATTCAAACTATAGCATGAATGAAAAAAGTGAAGACAATAACATAAGAAATTTCATTCAATAAAGCACTCTCTTCACACACAGCTGTACTATATTCTATTACTAGTATTAAGGTTCAAATAAAGTGCTACCCAAATAAATATATGAGGCATTAATGTGCTGTCATGCTGTCATTAAAATTTCCTTTAGGCCTAGAGTTTAGACAGTCTCCTCTTGTATGGCAGTAAATGACAGGAGTCCACTGTTGGTTGGCACATAATGATATAAGTCCCCTTTTAAATGGTCTACAGCGACAGTCACATGCAAAAACCCAGCCAATAATACTTATAATTATTACGCAAACCCGTTTTTTGGCAGTAAAATATAAAGTCCCAGCTTTCATTTGCCATTTGTATGTGTGGAATGGTGATGTAAACATTTTGAACAGATCCTCTTTACTATTTTTAACCACATTGCCATAACACTTTCTTGAGGGTATTTGGGCATGTTTAAGGTACTGATTTTAAAGTGATTTATTTATATAGTAATTTCAGGAAGCAGTTAAGTAGTTATCCTTTCAGTAAGAAGTTTATTTGTCATTCAAACTATAGCATGAATGAAAAAAGTGAAGACAATAACATAAGAAATTTCATTCAATAAAGCACTCTCTTCACACACAACTTGATAATATATGTCTATAATAATGTATAGGCTCAAGTGTAGTATATTCTGTTACTAGTATTAAGGTTCAAATAAAGTGCTACCCAAATAAATATATGAGGCATTAATGTGCTGTCAAGCTGTCATTAAAATTTCCTTTAGGCCTAAAGTTTAGACAGTCTCCTCTTGTATGGCATTAAATGACAGGAGTCCACTGTTGGTTGGCACATAATGATATAAGTCCCCTTTTAAATGGTCTACAGCGACAGTCACATGCCAAAATCCAGCCAATAATACTTTATATTTTACTGCCAAAAAAACGGGTTTGCATAATAATTATAAGTCCCAGCTTTCATTTGCCATTTGTATGTGTGGAATGGTGATGTAAACATTTTGAATAGATCCTCTTTACTATTTTTAACCACATTGCCATAACACTTTCTTGAGGGTATTTGGGCATGTTTAAGGTACTGATTTTAAAGTGATTTATTTATATAGTAATTTCAGGAAATAGTTAAGTAGGTATCCTTTCAGTAAGAAGTTTATTTGCCATTCAAACTATAGCATGAATGAAAAAAGTGAAGACAATAACATAAGAAATGTCATTCAATAAAGCACTCTCTTCACACACAGCTATAGTATATTCTATTACTAGTATTAAGGTTCAAATAAAGTGCTACCCTAATAAATATATGTGGCATTACTGTACTGTCAAGCTGTCATTAAAATTTCCTTTAGGCCTACAGAATAGACAGTCTCCTCTTGTATGGCATTAAATGACAGGAGTCCACTGTTGGCTGGCACATAATGATATAAGTCCCCATTTAAATGGTCTACAGCGATAGTCACATGCCACAATCCAGCCAAAATCCTAAATTCATATAACTATTCTATATGACCTGTTATTTTTTACAGCAAAAAACATAACCCCGAGCCAAAAGTATTTTGTACTAAATAAATATTTTGAATAAAATGGTCAGCCACACGATTCATTGTATAGTATTTTATTAATATAAAAAAATCTGTTTTACAATGTATTTTTACATCAATCTGCAGTACAGAAATATTGTTGACCGGTACATAATGAAACATGGTTTCTCTTAAGGAAGAATTTAAATCAAATTTGAAAATATTGAGCTACCAGGAAGAGCATAAAATGAACATTATTGGGATTGATTTCCAAAGCCTGAAACAAGATTGCCTCTTTTTTAAATTTTTGTCAAAAAGTTCAATAGTGCATCTTTCTGTGGGTGGAGATAATTATATCAGCTGCTCCACCCCTAGCAAGAGTAGCAGTCAAGCAGTGAATGACAGCACTTCTCATATCTATAGGGCTTGGGTTCCGCATTGCATTGTGGGACGTGGCAGCCATGTTGATGGCTACGCGAACGTTAACATAACTCTGACAACGTTGAAAGAAGAGACGTAGAAGTAGAGTTGAGAAAGAATAGATAAAAAAAAAGATGTTTAAATCCTGAAAAGGATCTGGAATTTACCGGGACACATTAAATAGAGAAGCCAGGGACTGGTATGTTGACCTTGTTTGTGGTGTGAGCGCCTATACTTCAGAACAGTTCCGAAGCTACAAGTCCTTGGAGTCTCATGTGCAGTTCACGAATGGATGGGTTCAGGAGCTGCAGATCATAAAGTCAGCAAACAGTGGGAACACAGTAACTCGTACAAAGGTAAGCTGTGCTCTGACAGGCTCTGGCACCTGCTAGTTTAGTAACTGCTAACCGTTAGTGCTAACAACCACTCACGCATGTAATGTACTTTTAACTAGCTGCTATGTGTTTCAAAGGTGTAGTTAGTAACGTTAACTGCCAACCCTCCCTAAACCCTCCGGGTTTCTCATATATTTGAGCCTTTTCCCACTGCCGTTTTAGTATTTATGTGCATGTATGTGGTGTCGCGGTTGAAGGAAAGAAACAATGTAGGCTATAAAATAAAACCGTGCATCTTTAACTTACCAGAATGAAAATGCAGGGAACACACTCTCATTGACATTGGGATACTGTGGAAAGTTATGTTCGGTCGTCTTAAAGCCACGATCCAAGCGAGCTGACGACTCCGTGGTTGCGCCTCCAGGCAGGAAAGCGGTGGAAAGTTAACCCATTTTCTATGTTTTTCCCATGGCGATCATGTGTTGCGCTGTTACAGCCCACAATACAGCAAAGGGAGTACAGTACGTGGTAGTCATAGCCAGTAGTCTGAGTAGCGGTAAAGGAGGCAATCAACATGGCGGCCACGCAAAGTAATGCTATTTTTAGAACGTGACATCACAAGACGTCATATCGCGTGGTAAGCGGTAGGGCAAGCTTGATGTGTCCTCTGCTGTTTCGCTGTAAAAGAGCTGTGCGTTACCCTTGGTTTTACTCGGTAAAACGACTGCTTTTTCCAAGTCTAAGACCATGGTTTTTAAACATTGTTGCTATGGAACGTGCAACAGCGACTCGAGGTACGCTGATCGGCCGCATATGAAGGATGTTTTCTCCATTAATTTCCTGAAATTCAAGACTGCCAAGGAGAAATGTGTGCGCTGGGTACACCGGTGCAGTCGGCCTACACAACAGTTCAACCCGGAAACAGTTACCAAATTGACGTACATATGTAGCAAGCATTTTGTTGGAGGAAAGGGCACAACCGAAGAACATCCTGACCCAATTCCAGCAACATCAAGTAGTGAACAGGTAAGAGTTTTTTGGTGTTTTATTGAAGCTTAAATCTTATCATACGTCGAACAGCTCACGACGAAATGAGCCATCCTTTGTTACACTTTTGTCATGTCTGCGTGTCTATCCTGCCTCGCGATATTGGTTTAGGTCCCTAAATTGACCATGATTGTTTGTTTTGTCATCATTTCAGCTGGAGAGGTACAGCTGGAATTTCTTAAGGGAAAGATTCTGAGATGTAAACAGTTGTTTTGTAGCTACCTATTGGCAACATATACCGATTCCTGGACGGTGATTACAAACAGAAAAAAAACGGCAGACGACACCATGAACGCAGAGCAGGAAAAAAAAACGACTTACCGTTCGATCAACTCGGTCCGTTTTCCAGTCTTTTTAAGCCCTCGACACTCAAGCTATCGTTTGAGCTGAAGGTTGGTGTGTTCTTCGACAGTTCGACCAGTAAACCGTGCGCCTGGGACATCGTCTTGCGAAAGTTTAACGGCTGCAAAGTTGGTCATATCGCTGTTTCTGTTGCGCGTGTAATGGCTGGTGGCTACGGGCGCTCTCTACCTGTTTGTCCTACCAAAGCGGCAAGGGCCGTTGCTCCTGAGATGGTGAGGTCACGTGCACGGTACGCCATTACGTCATGACGCCCACGCCCTATTACAAAGAAATGCTAAAAGATTATGTGGGAGGAATGGGTATTTAACCTTACCAGTTTGAACCTGAATCTACAGCTTGATCTCCAGAATCAAGCGGGGACTCTTCAGGTGGTCCAAAATAGAGCAAGCCCATAGCATCATAAAAGTACTCTTTGGCTTCCTAGCCACCACAGCAAGCTTCTTGTAGATGTCTAGAAAATAGGCAATTTTAATTAAACTTGTTTTTCATGGCAGGCAATGCTCAAAGTGTGCTAGATGTGTTGTTGAAGTCATGACCATATTATTATATTATCCTATCCTAATATCCTTTAAGGAGTAGCTGCCATACTTTGATTTATGCCTTTATCAAGGCCTGTTGCTTGGTGCTCCAAAGTTTTTGGATGGCAGTTATCAAATAGCTGTGCTACAGATTAAAATATGTCTTCATCTTATAAATGGAGATATTTATATGCCAGAAAAGGTTCATGGCAGTTTTTGGGTAACACCCACTGAGCATGGTGGCAGCCGCGACCATCAAGTTGCCTCTGTGTTCTTACAGACACTTTTAACAGCCAACAGTACCCCTAACCTGCTTCATTGTCACTATGCTGGCTCCTAAACACAACACAAATTGCAAACAGGGTTCTCAAGCAACTTTCAGAAATGATAAACTTCTGTTGAGCTAATGAGCAAAAATTTGCCACATTTTCAAGGTCACTACAAAATAAGAATATAAGTTTAGATTTGCTTGTCAGTACTGTGATATAGACCAAACTGTTTAAAACTCCAAACAAAAGGTTTGGAAGAGGCTTAAGACTTGAGCTTTCAATGCATAGAGTCTAAAATCAAGTCAGTTTCTAAGCACAACCTCTGTCACAGTACTCCAGCTGAACAATAGCAACCTTTAGGTAGGGTACTTTAATCGGCATGTTAATGTTGATGTGCCGAAGGACCATTCCTGAATTAAAAGACAACTCTTTACGTCCAAACACAGGGGAAATGTGCTGGTGTTTTCATTCCAATCCATACATCCATCCCAAAGAAGAAACATTTACAAGACTAAAGCTTTTAGAAACCAATCCAGACAAGCAGATTCACTAACAGTTAGTAATAATGGGTTTGGAATTTCTGTTTTTCTAGTTTTTTTTAGGATTTGAAATTTTAGAGATATTCGATTAAAAATTTTTAAATATTATGTACTACAAATATATTAGATATTAACTTACAACTCCTCATAATTGGAGCCCTCTGTTTCAGGTTCCCAGTCATGGTCATCCACATCACATTTCTAAAAACCAATCCTTGTCCAGGCAAGTTGTCAGGATTGTGGGTATATATTCAGGGCAGAAGACGAATTTCTTCTTTTAAGGCTTGTGAAACAGTTGCGGCAAAAGTCACAATTGAGAGTTTTTTCTCCTTTTGCAGCCATTTTAATCTTATTACGTATACATCTTGCCTTCCAATAGGTAGGCAAATTTACCTAGGTTACTTTTGAAACTTTTTATCTACATCTTTCAAACCACAACAAGGTAAGGTTCACATTTTAACTTCTAATGAATGTTTTTATCATATATACATCACTTTGTTTTCTTTTACAAACTCTCCCTAGTTAACCACTTGCCATGTGATTGTTCCTAAATATTTCAGAGAAAAATTAGACATAAAAGGGTTTGTCCAGAAACAGAAGCTTTGCATTTCACTTCTTCTGGGAGGGATAAAGACACATTTTACAAAAGATTCATCAACAAGGAGAAAGGTATGTTTGTTGAATTAGTATATCAGACTCTCTGGAGTTTTCTGTGTTATACAGGTATAACATTTCAATTCAGCCCTTGTACACCATCTTAGTATTACAGTATGTGATATATTGCCATGTAAGGTTTTGCCCAAAATGTTCTAAAGACATAGTTTGTCATGGTAGTACAGGTCTGTGTATATGTAGAAAGATAAAATCCTCTGACATTTTGGATAACTGTGGAAAAATGTAAGTTAATGCTTTATAGGATTTCCAGTATTTGTGTACCTTCATTTGTGAGTAAAATTACAAGGATTAGGTCCTCTGGATGGGTTCTTCTTTGTTGAAACTTTGTTGAAATCAAAGCCACTGCTTACAAGGCTGGGTTTATCAATAGCCCCACAGACTTAAGAAGTGTCTTGGAAAAGAGATGAAACATTTCAATAAAGACAAATGCATCCAGAGGACCTATTTAATTCGTTTTCACCTGAATTTTTTAGGAGTGTCAGGAAACATAATTTTGCAATTTGTTAATTATATACATTAGACCATAAAAGTTTTTTTTCCATCCAGGGGTTTTTATCTCTAGTTGTAAATTTTTGTTTTACAGAAACTTACAATGGTATACTTCCATTGTGCCAATACTTATTTTCTGTTTCGAGCTGAAAGCATGCTGGAATGGGAGGGGGGAAGGGTGAGGTGCAAACATGTTTGCAGGCCTGTTGTTCTGATGCAAATGTGATTAATGGCTGTGCTGCTACAGAACTGTGACCACCCCCTTAAACACAGAGATGTGGTATCAATATTCTAAGTAGAAACCTGTAATGAACTAAAAAAAATATTTAAAATGCTAGATATTAAAAATGTCTTTAAACACAACATGTCAGGAATCCTGAATCAAGAAAACTTTGTTGTCACAATGTGTTACCATGGTGAAATTACTTAGGATGTAAATAAAAAATAAACACATTTTAAAGTAACGTCACATAATATATAGCAGACTTGATATTTACAGGGTATTTTTTCACAGAAAATACAACTGATAATTACACAAAGCAGTCAGGGGCCTAAATGGTAATTGGTAAATAGTATGTACTTTGATTTCTACCAATGTTTTTACAGGACCAACTCCATTCATCGCATAGCAGTCCACAACTACCAGAAAAGATCTCACAGACATCTCACAGAGTGTTATCTGTGTTTACCCAGAAATGACTGACACTCACCTGAGTCACATTCCAGAGGAATTATGCATTGGTGAAATGGTAAGGATGCATTCATGCATGGTTTTATATAAAATGTTTTGCTGTGCTTTTCTTGTTTGCTGCAATACTATGGATAATGTGTGTTTTTCATTCCAGATCCAGTCAGAGCAGAAAAATGTTCCAGGAGAACAAACAGAACAACACCATGAAGTAAAAAACCAAGGACAAGATACACATACAGTAAGTTTTTTCAAGTCCCAAGTAGTGGTGTGTACAATTACGTCTATTTACTGTATGACAATACTTATCATTGGCAGAGATTTGACTGTAATGTATAAATTGCTCATGTTTATTGAATATGACTCTTAGGGACCAAAGTTCACTCATATTTTGTGCTTTCTAAATTTAAATATGTAGTTGCAGTTTTTCCACATTGTGAACCAAAATATGTGAGAATTTTATCTTTATGTGTTTATAGATAGGAATTTGTGTCTGTATAAAGGATTTTTGTATAATCTTGTATAAAATCTGGGCTGCACAGTGGTGCTGAGATTAGCACTGTTGCCTTGCAGCAAGAAGGTTCTGGGTTCAAATCCAACCCTGGGTCTTTCTGCATGGAGTTTGCATGTTCTCCCTGTGCATGCGTGCATCTTCTTCCTTACTGACTGCACTATTTGAGCAGAACGTATCATGGTAACAACTGATGCACTTCTGTTTTGGCTAAAGTGTACCTACTCAATAAGGGCATTTGGATAGACCCACAGCAGAATTTTAACTCATATCTGTAATTAGAGAACACAAAAATTGTAAATTGTGTGAAAAAAATTGGAACTTATCAAATTGTTTGTAGCTTGTCAAATTACTTTTTAAATACAAATCTTTATGGATGCATAACAATAAAATTATCAGATACTTTGGATTACCATGTGGAAAAATATATTTATAACTACACATTCTGATTTAAATGCATACAGTATATATATATATATATATATATATATATATATATATATATATATATATATATATATATATATATATATATATATAAATTATTAGGACCTATTTTCCACCTATTAATAACACCTATTTAACAGTCAGTCAGTGATACATGGAGAGATATTGCAAGAACCTGTTAAATACCACCCTGCCTAATATTTATGAATTCTTCCAATGTTTTCACAGGACATACTCTGTTCATCACATACCAGTACACAAACAACAGATGAGATGGATAACTTAGAGAGTATACTCAGTATTTACCAAGAAATGACTGGCACTAACCTGAGGGATGAGTATTTATAAACATGTTGCAGCTCAAGAGGAGTATTGCGACTCAGATGCAGATGTCCAGTCTGTGCAGAGTACTACCACATGTCAAGAAGGCAAGATCTTAGGTTGCATGCAGTGTATAACACTAACAATGTAAATTACTTTATTCAACTATAAAAATTGCTGTCTGTGTTATTTCAGCACGACCAAATTCTGAAGAAAATGCATCCAATTCAACAAAAAAATTGTTGGCAAGAAATCATCACTGCCATCAGTTGACATGAGTATGATATCACTCTAAAAATTTCATTGCATGTAGTGAGGAATGTTAGAAAATAAATCACTTTCAACCACAACATTTTTCCCCTCTGTTTTTTAAGGACACTTGGAGGAAGCACATTCTGAAGAAAAGGCATCTACTTTAACAAAGAAAATTTGTGGCACAAAGAAACCCTCATTGCCATCAGTTCAAAACGGTATGTTATATGTCTAATATTTTCCACTGCATGTAATAATATATTCAAAAAAATTGTCAAGATTTGATACTTTCATGATCCTTTATCAATAATCTTATTATGTAGAAATTTCCAAACTTTTTTACATTAATGTTGCATAACTCCCTCAACCATGCCTCCCTCCATTCCACCCTCCGCACGCTCACCCAGTACGTCAAGTGTACAACAAGGGACAATAAAACCCTGGACCTTTTTTATACCAATGTTAAAAACACCTACACCTCCGCCCCCCTCTCCCAACTGGGACGCTCGGATCACAACCTCATCTACCTGATGAGTTGAACACATTCTTCACCCGGTTTGACTCCCCCCACACTGGCCCCCTTCCTGCCATCAACTCCCCACACGTCTCCAACCACCAGCCCTCCAGAGATCTACCATCCCCCCCACCGCCATTCTTATCAACGACCGACCCATCCACACCTTCGGCCCTGCCTGCCTTCCCCCTCACAATCGCGCCAATGCAGGTGAGAGGTCAGCTGACGAGGCTGAAACAGAGGAAAGCCTCTGGACCGGACGGCATCCCCCCCCCCCCCAGGCTGCTGAAGACCGGTCGGTAATCAGGGACTTTGTGGACTGGTGTGAGAAGAACCATCTGTGTCTAAACACCAGCAAAACCAAGGAGATGGTAATCGACTTCTGCTTCTTTCACAGGCATTTTATACAATTTGGATTTTTATTTTATTCCAAATGGACTGTTTCTGCTGCATCATAACAAAAGAAAACCTATCCAGTTTTGTTTGGTGAGGATTAAAATTTGGCACCTTTCCCTGCTGTTGATGTACTTGAAGCACTCACATTTTTGGAAAATAGAAAATCTAAGGGACGTCATTTAATAGAGTCTTTGTATTTAATGTCAGCTGACTTGGTAGCCGAGCCCCTAGAAATAATTTTTAGTGTGGATAAACAGGAAGTTTTTACCGTAATTTGTATGTCTGTGTTGGACTATGGAGATCTTTTGTAGATCTCAATGTCTTAGGATGCTAGACTCCCTTTATCTCTCTTCTCTAAGGTTCAACACAAACTGAAAAATGCCAATACCCCTTTGTGATTTATATTCAGCGTGAAGATGGCCTGATTTGTCTGGTGGTAGTAATTCCCACTGGATAACATTCATTTACAAAGCATTTCTTGTACTTCTGCCATCCTATATCTGTACTCCAATTGCACTGAGAAATTCCGACTAGTATAATTTTCATTCACAGTTTGCTGCTTTTTTCTGTCCCTTGCCCGGACTGAGTTGGGCAAGAAGACTCTTGATCATTCAGCACACTCCTAATAGAACTTCCTTCATTAAAATTAACTGAACCTTTCTTAGTTCAAAGCAACAAGGTTTTGAGGCTAATTTAAATAAAATGTACCTGTTTTTATAGTTTGTCGTTTTCTTTCAACAATATAACTTTTTCTGTATATAATTATTGATGCCTCTTGGCCAGGACTATTGAAAAATGTTGTCTCAATGGAACCATATCCTGGTTAAATAAAAATCAAACCACTTCAATCAATTATAAATATTGCCATATTTGTTATTCCAGTACACTCAGAGGAAGAACCTCCTGAAGAAGGGGCAGCCATTTCTAAAAACAAAATGGGTGGCATTAATAAATCCTCATTGCAATCAATTAAAAAAGGTATGTTAAATCGTTGACTAAAGAAAAATGTACATATGTAATCTCTTTACATTTGTTGACATAATATATCACTTTCATTTATCCATACCTTTAGTAACTTTAATGATTTTTTTACAGGAAAATCCAGAAGGCCCTGGTCAAAGACTGAGGGAGACATTGTTGAAAGCCATTTCAAAGACTTCCTGAAAGAAATGAAGATGCCTGGAAAAGTGCACTGTCAGAGATGCATAGATGAAAATCAGATTCTAAGGGATAATGACAGAGACTGGAAAGCTGTAAAATACTGTATGTACAACAAGATAACAGCAAAGAGAAACAGGCTCCAAAAGTACTGAGAATTATACTGGACATTTTGAGCATCAATGCTAGGAACCCAAAAAACCTACATGTATACCAAAGTACACAGATACAATTAAAAAAATATATTGACATCAAGTCCTTGTGAAAACTTGTCATTTTAGTACTGTAGGACTAAACATGTTTAAAGCTGTAAAGACAGATGCCAAATACTTGTAATAATAAAAAAGTAACAAAGTATCCTACTTTTCATTTACTAAAACTCAGCCTTTATATTGTGTAAAAAATGCCTTTTCGCAAATAAAGTATAGTGTTTTATAGGGGTAGGTTAGCTTCTTTTTATTTTCACACAATTGGTAGAGTCAGTATCACCCCTTGCTATCTAAAAGGGAACTTGTGTCATTGTGTACCAGCAAACAGCGGACTTCTATTATTCCACACAGGACAAGGTGATCTCTGTTTTTGGAATTGGAATCAATATCTAAAATGTGCATTTCTAAATGCAGGTTTAAAGCTGTGGCCAAAGTCAGATGTGCCATTATTCTTGAATAATTATTTAATACAAAAGGTATTTACTGAATATTTTATCTCTGATTCTATCCTCATCGTGTTTCTATTTCTTGTTGTTGACATTTTTAGAATCAAAATCAATTTTACTTTTCTGATTTTGAATGCTTTATTTTAATACAAAGTTTAGCTAAAACACAAGAAAAGAAAAAAAAAGATCAAACTATGTTTCAAGAGACTTCCTTCTTAAGTAATTTGCATAATTGACCCTCTACAGTCTACAAGACTCCTTTGGGCCACAACCCATTCATATTATAATGGTGTGTGTGTGTAAACGACATGTGTGAATAAGTTGTTAAACTATGCTTTATCCAGCAGAGGCACTGCTGATTATAGTCATTAACACTCACACACTTTCAGGTCCACTCTTTGCAAAAATTAAAAAAATGTCCGAAAGGGATTTAGAGATGATTTGGACCTGATTTAAAGCATGTCAAACAGGGGACCTGAAAAATGTCCCCTGTTTGCTTTGTAGTCCCCTCTTTGTGACTGTGTAACCACGCCAAGGTCCACTGTTGTATAGGTGCGTAAGAACACACACACACACACACACACACACACACACACACACACACACACAGATCCGCTGCCAGGGCTTTGGAACCAGGGGATACGTTGAGTCTTAACTGTATTCGAATACATTAGCAATTTAATAGGCTGAACCAAATCTGAGGCAAAAATCTGAAAAGAGAGCAAATTATTCATATTTGTGACTATGTTGAATTTTATTTCTGACAGAGAATAAACTCTAAAAGAGGACTGTGTTTAGAGAAAGTAGACATCTGAATCCTTTGGGTCAGTTACTTGGAAAAGTCTTACAGCACCCACACACTTTGGATACGATTATGTAACTGCACTACTTGTTACAGTTGCATAATATTACTCTGAAATCTCTAGAAAAATACAAACTTTAACTTGAGGACATTTATTGAGAGGGGATAAACACCTGCACTAATACATTGTTTTTAACAGAATTAGCAGTACCACGTATTAAGGTACTGATTGTCTATAAAAAAGAGTTTTGGTGACACATTATTTTCATTTCTATTTTACGTTTACAAAAGTATATTAAAATTTTTAATAATTAAGCAATGACCTCTTTTTTCCCAATGGAAAAAAAACCAAGCACCTATGATGTAAATGAACACCCATTCTGAAGAGCCATTCAAACATATATATATTTACATGTCATGGTTGAGCTTAGTTGTTGGAGCCACATGCAGAATCCAGGCCAACCATTGGTTAGTTATTTATTTCATGACACTCACCAGGTAAAAATATGTCCATAGTCACTGATGATTCCAGTTTCTGGTATCGTAGATTTCAGAGGAGGTACTTTGCGCTAAAGGAAATCTCCAGAGATGTGTGGTCTGGGTGTGGCTCAAGAAGACTGCGTGACATGTCTTGGGATTTCTTAGAAAAAGTATCTTGAGAGCGGATGAGAGAAGGAGTTCGGCAGGTAGATGTACAGCTGAGGGAAAAGGAGTGGTGAAGAACAACTTCAGAAGCACAAGAAAACCCAGGAGGTAGTTATTTGAAGAAGGAAGTGGCTTGAGAGATCTGACGTTGGATCCTAACACACAAGGTCAGCATCTTAAAGAGAATAACTTCAGAGTTCAGGCAAGAAGGCTGGACTCTACAATTATGGCTGATCGTCTATTGGGAGCTGTTAACAGCAGTATTTTTGGGTTATTTAGCCTGTCATAAGAGAAAAAAAAATGGGGATTCATTTTTCAAAGTCATATTTTCACCATGTCATTCATACATTTCTAAGTGTCACAGTTCCATACTAAATATTTATTTAGCTAGGAAGACCATACTTTGATTTCCAAAAACGAGGACACTTGGCCTTGAAACACAATTCCAGACAGACTTCTCAGAGTTTAATGAAAATGTTTATTAAGCCGCAATGGTACAAAAGTAACTTCTCCAGGAAAACATAATCTCTAACAACCTGCAACAAAATTATAGCCCTCTTTTCACATCTATAAATAAATAAACTGAAATAAGTTTCTACCGCATCCTCTAAGAAAGCACTTTGCAGAAGAACTCCCACTTCGCACAGCTTTATGTTTTTTGGTGTCCATGTGACCTTTGAGATCTCCAGCATTTTTATTGGACGCTGAAACATCCGTGCCAGCTTTGCACACGGTGCACTCAGTTTCTTACTTGTCCCGAGTTACAACCGGGATGGTACGTGCAAAATTAATTTTGCAGTTCATCTGTGAAGCTGCACTTTCGATTTGGCATTTTGTGCGCAATGCTGGTGCGCTGTCTGCTCTGCTGCCTCTGTGTGTACGCATCGCAAAGAACACAGTGACCTGTTAATCTTAAGCACTCCTCAAAATTGGAAAGCCACTCGAAAAACATATTGAATTAAAGCAGATGTGTGTTGAGCTCCTCAAGTCTGTCATGATTTAGGTTTTTGTTTGTTTATTTTGAAATTTTCTGGACTTTTCTTGAATCAGCCACCATCCTCATCAGCCTGTCACCTCTCAGCCACCAACCACTAAGCAGTCAGCGCAGTCTCCGCAGCGTGCGCGGTGCAGTGGTGCGCTGCATTTGCAGTTGCGCTGCACTTCTGCGCACTTGTGCGGCGCATGCCATTGAAAATAATGGGGTTCAAAGCGCAGCGGTGCTCACGCTACATCCTGCCTGACAGGCCCATTGGTTTAAGAAAACAGAAGTCTACAGCTCATTGTTAGAAAGAGTGGCATCTTAATTTCATTATAGGTCTTTTGTGTAAATCCTCACTGGCAGTGCCCTTTAATGGCATTTGCTGCAGATGTTTTCTGTATGAAAAGTTATTGAACTGTCAACGTTGTGACACTATAAATGTATTGATATTATGTGATCACGAATATAATGGAAGCAGACCCTTTTCAGTGAAGCTGTACTGGGAAACACACACTTACAGTTTCCTCCCCCGACTTTTTCACCTTGTGTAGAGCCATCATGCTTTTGAAATCAGCTAAGATGCTCTTGTTGCTACCTCTGTCACCTTGATTGTCAGCGGTTTGCTGACTCATAACATCTCCGACTTTGGGAAGGATAAGTGGTCATTACGACTGTCATCACATGAAGTGCATCATGAACCAATGGATTGAGGTGAGGATTCAGGGGCAACAATAAATATGAATTTTACACACCACTGGCTGGGAGAGACAGGATGAGCTACAGTGAAATGTGACACCTCTGAGTCAAGCTGACATAACTAAACCTTACAGGCTGAGACTTAAGCTGCGACATTAATTCTACCACATGTTTATACTTTAATAACTTAGCAATTTTAGCCACCACAGCTTACGAATGGCACATAAAACACAGTACGAAAAGCAAGGCTCAGTACCTGGCTCAAGGACACTGAACATCTACAAGGTGCATTGGAGATAACAGACACAAATTACAACCCAACATAATTATTGTTACCAAAAATCACAGGAATAGATAAACCTCTTAATTATGAAGCGATGATAGTGAAAAGATCTGGGATTTTACATTACCTTTGTTTGGTTAAAACAACAGATGCTACAATTCAGGATAATTTGGGTTTCATTTAGATCCCAATGTCTGAATTTAATATCTTAACAAAAAAAAACATGTCTGATAGTCATGCCAACCAAAAAAAATACTGACATAGTGCTTAATTCTGTTGCATGTATCTTCATTGTATTTATATGTACAATAGTAATAATTACATCTGAGTGATTCCTTCAAATCTATATTCACATTCCTGTTAGTTGCTGAGCTGCTAAATCTAAACTGTTGACTGTTAGGAGGGAGATGTACTATAGAGGCACGATTGACTTCAGATCGTAACAGTACATTAAAAAGACATTAATTCTAAAGTTTTAGGGGATTAAAAATAAATGTAAACATTTTTACACTAGAGTGAAAAGTCTCTACAACCAGCAAAATGATTACTTGGCGATAATCAAACTTAAAAAGCATTTCTGCTGTTAACAGTTATTTACAAGCAGAGGTGAAAAATTTAAGGACCTAATGCCCAACACTTTAAACATAGATGTTTGTTAAGTTACCAAGTTAAAGAACTTAAAGCATGTTAAAGAACTTTTAGCCTTTAGCCTTTAATGCAGTTCCCATTACTAGGTCAGTCTTTCCATGCATTTCCTAGAGTATTACTATTATTACCTTTTGTCAGGGTTGTCCAGCACAGCCGCCTACATTTCCCCAGAATACAAGCATTAAAAAATTAATCCTGTGTCGACATGGGCTGAAAGGCCACCAAGAGAGAAAGAAGCAATGATCAGTTTCTGAATGAACTTAGGGAACAAAGACAGTACTTTTTCCTTTAGACAGGTCCTGCGTTCCGATGAAATTAAAATTGAAATGTTTTGCTACAAAGCCTGAGAACTCTGTCCCAAATACAAAGTGACCTGTGCGCTTCACACAATAAATTACATCATGAGGAAATAACATTATGTGGAAATATTGAAGCAACATCTCAACATATCAGCCAAGAAGTTGAAGCTTGTTTGCAGACTGGGTTTAAAATATACAACACATCTCATGTAATGGATAATGCTGGTGAACCCAATATTCCTCACACACAGAGTTACGTTTTAAAAGGTTTATTGAAATGGATGATTAGTAGCAGGTGAGGCAGGCAAAGAGAACCAGACTTGACCAGATGCAAGCTGGCAGGGATGAGCAGAACAGGTGACATGGACCGAGAAACCAGCAGAGCGAGCAGCTGAAACTCATGGGGAAACAAACAGAAGTTCAGCACGCAGACACGGGCAACTTTTATCAGCCGAGTCCAGCTGGCTGAACACACAGGAACTGGTAGAGTCAAAGCACATCACATGAAATGAGATGAGATATTCTGGCAGTGAGTGGATGACTGAAGCAGGTATATGTAGAGAGGTGAACAGGTGAGCAGAGTTGATGGTGATTTGTGGCAACAGGTGAAGCTGATCTAGAGCAGAGTGGTGGCTGGAGGGAGACTGAGCTGATTGGATGATGGCTTAGAGGTGAAAGCTGATCCAAGAAAAGTCCAGAAAAGTCCAAAATAAGCAAACAAAAATCCAAATCATAACATCTAATCCTACGGAAATTGAAAATATGTTTTTTAAGCAAGTTGCCCTTCAACCCTGGCTCAGTTACACCTGTTATGTCAGGAAGTATGGCCCAAATTCTCAGCAAACTATTGTAAGACGCTTGGGTCAACCAGAACGTTTGACCCATTTCATACAGTTTAAAGGCAACTGTTCCGATTATTAGGGAAATATATGTAAACTTAAACATAAAATAGGTTAAATGTAGGACAGATTTCTAGATGTGTCAATAACAATTGTTGTAATTTAAAGGGTGACATATTAGGCTGCTTTTAAACATTTAGGATAGATAACTGAGAAGGATTTTTTGAAAAATATGTAATGAACATGAGTTCATTTGAAATGTGCTGTTTTTATTTAATGCAAATAGGTTCACTTTTAGACACCAAAAACATTTACTTGCTTGGTTTTTTTTAGAGCTTGGACTGTTTCTAGAGAGCTACATGGGAGAACAAAACAGGTCATTACTATTTTTGTTAAGGTTGTATTGAATATATGCTAATTATCTAATTTATTTTATTGAATTATTATTGTAGACTGGGCTACAAATACAAACATAAAAAGATTAACTTCTCAGTAGACATCAGTATAAGACAATATTAGACAAGTGGGCTTTCTCTAAAACGAATAGATACTAACATGGACTGCTTTATTACTTAAATGTGGTCACTATAAATGCTTTGTTTTCTTTTTCGCTCTGTACTTCCCACTCCAACAAAAAGCTCTCCTGTTGTTCCTCTCTATAAACTGCAACGCCTCCTAATGAGGCCGTGCTGAGCAGCAGAACGTCCACTTGAGATGCACTTCAGTAAAAAATATCAGTAACAGAAACAAATCCATCTAATTCAATTAGCTTGTGAGAATATCTGAATATTATAGTTTAAGTGTCACAAAGTTTGTGGCTCGAAGCTTCAGCTTCCTGAGCGAAAATCTCACCTTCAACAATCAGTGGATTCTGTATTATCTATGAATTGGTGTGCAGAGCTCGATATCCCAGGCAAAAATGACTCTGTATTGAGTTTGCTGCCGATATTGGATCAGATAGGTCCCGTCTCTAGGTAAAACCTTATAGATGTGCAATATATTCACAGGATAAATACCCAAAGCGTATAACCGAAAACTAATAACACGATTTTCCACACAAATTCAATCTACATGATAAACGTCAGTCTGTTTGTCCACCGACACCGAGTAATTGGAAAGCAGCTGTCTACTTAAACAAGAAAAAATTATGTTTTCTTGTTAAGCAAAATGGGGTCAATGTCAATTCAAAGCACTCTTTAACCTCTTTAATAACCTAAAAGTATGAAGCAGTTGTTTTCTGCCACTCTGTCAGTAAAACATTGGTTGATTGATGTGAATAGTCTTTAAATTATAGGGAAATACTTTGTGCTTTGATAGCTGAGCATCCTGATATGTCATTTCTATTGGCATCCTTCAATAAAAAACAGGGCGAACTGAAGCTGCTTTCGGAGACAGATGATAATTTCATATGTCACAATAAAGGTCTTGTTAGGTCTTTTTATCCTAACACAAGCTGAAATGTCTCTTCTTGCCCTTTTTCTGTTTCTTATCTCCTATTTTCTGCTTTCTCCCCCAACAGCAGACGCGCATTAGTGTCTGCGTGTTGTTATTTTCCATCTCTGTTCAGGATGTGTCTAACCGATAATGTCATGGCCAGTGAACTGTGTTGTGAAGGTGACAGCCTCACACTGTCAACACATTGCAATAATTGGCAGCTGTCAGTGTAAACATCCATCCCAGCCAGGTTAAACAGCGTGCAACTGTGTGTATTTTGAGCTCTGTGGTTTTGTTTCTACATTTCATGTCACATGTATCTTGCTTTCAGACCAGGGAAGCAGTGTGGATGATGTGATGAAACATGAAAGAAACTAGTGAAGGTTTTCCAAAGTACAGAAAGGCATCGGTGAGAAGAGGAGATTCGGTTTCGTAGATATGGTACAATAGGTAGCTCACTTATTAAAGCTAGTACTCTTTCCTCGGTTCAAGTGCCACCATAGTAGCACCATTTGAAAAAACCCAACAACACGTTAATGCCTCTCTGTTTTCTTCTTAATTTGGCAAAAACACTGAGGTTTTTTTTTTGTATTTGGATTATTTTAAAGTTGCTTATTATTGCCTTTAAGGTCTTATTCCTTTCTGATTTTCAGTTCCTTTTAAACTTCTCTTTGTGTATTTGATTTAGCTTCTTATTGTGGAATACGGAATGTGCGTGCTCAGTCTTTATTTTCTATAAGTTAATGTTTCAATACATTTTTAAATGGTACAACAGCCACTAGCCTAGAGTGCCCACTTGCGGCAAACTATGAAAAAAGTGTGACTTATAGTCCGAAAAATATGGTAGTTTGCCGTTGCCTTATTATTAATTAGTTTTAATTTGCTGATTGATAAAATTATGTGACAATCTGATCATTAGCATTCCATATGCATGTTGTTGATTAATTATTATAATTATGAATTTGGTACTTTGACCAGGTTTTTTTATGGAGCTCTGCTCTGCAGCTCTAATATAGCAATAATCTGTCATGTGTATGTACCTATAATGAACAAACTGATTGTAATTAAAAGTGAAATGGACAATATTAAATTTTGAAGCTGTTTTCTCATTTGTTCAACAATTCTTTCAGTCATTTCCTGATCTAGACATCTCCCTAAAAGCTGATGAGCAGACCACTCAATTTCCTGAAATGGACCAATTCGACTGTCTGGGTACGTTAAGCTAATGGAACCTCGATGGCGATCTAAATAAGACTTTGATAAATACATATTTTGCTTAATTTATTATAGTTTGTCTGGTTACATTAACTGGCTGAACCTGTGATGTGATATGCTGGTAGATATTTCCACAGTTCATCTTGTCTTTTTAAATGATGCCGTATCACTTTAGTTGGCGACAATCATTTAAAATAAATATTCCACCGGTGCATGCAATATCCTAACTTTGAGAATGGGAATCTGTCTTTCATTAATTCCTTCGGTAAAATGTGATTACTTACATTATATAAGTTGCCTCCACAGTAACAGCTTTCAATCTAGCCAGCCTAGA
The DNA here is from genome assembly GCF_011125445.2 of Fundulus heteroclitus. NCBI lineage: Eukaryota > Metazoa > Chordata > Actinopteri > Cyprinodontiformes > Fundulidae > Fundulus > Fundulus heteroclitus. The sequence goes on from NC_046365.1 coordinate 34,963,746, forward strand.
TTTCAATTAAAATAAAACTGCAAGTGCTATGAAATAAGATGGTATGATAGTGTGTGTATAACAAACCTGACTGTGAGGACGTCTGTGTTTATGTCTGTTACCGCTCCTGCCAAATGGGAATGCAGTTTAATATCATACATAGTTAACCTTTTGGGTTCAATTTGATTTTCTTTTTTAAATATCTCACATTTCCTCACAGAAAAAATAGAAGAGATATTCTAAAAAAAAAAATCATTCAACTATACTACCCCTAACTGACAAGATGTGTTACATTTTCTTGCTTCTGATAAATGACTTTGTATTGATTAGTTACTGTTTAAATGAAGTCATAGCTTCAAATGTTTTGAAGAGTGAACATCTACAACAGTTTCCTAAAAAAAGAAGGGGAGGTAAGTACAGCTTATAGAAAGTAACTGAGAGTCTGTTGGGTCAGTTAGAAGCAGGCTTGTGTTGTTTTGCTGACACAGGTCCTCATTAGAACACACTGCTGATTAAAAACAAACCCATCTTGTCATCTTCCTTATTCCGCCTCCTCCGTGTGTGTTTCTTTTTCCTCGGTCTGTCCTTCCCCGTGCTGCCGGTTCAACATCAAAGGGATCTGTTTGCATATTGAGATATTTGGGTGCACTGAGAGCCAAACTTGTTTAGCTAGCCAGTGTTCTGGTGCTGTTTTAATGCATGCTGACAGATGAAAGGGAAACTGCTCCACTAACCCAACATGCAGCCTGCTTTCTGTGAGCTGCCTCGAATTAGACGTAAACATTTTCACAGCTATCTAAAAGGTTTCAAGTATAATTACTGAGCAAATGACAACTGTGGGTATTGTAGTAGCCTTTTTTAACTTGTTCAATTAAATTAAATTTTAGTCACAACACAAGACACTTTACAAAGTCAATTCAATCAAATCATACAGACAGACTGATTAAAAAGTTTTCTATCTGAGGAAACCCGGCAGACTGACTTACAGCATTCACTCCTCCTGAAACAGCGTAGAGCCACCATTGTGTCATTGACAGCTGCAATCCTTCACACAGAGCACGCATGTGGTAACAGTGGCAAACTTCCCTTTAACATGTAGAAACCTCCACCAGAACCAGGCTCAGTGGGAACGGCCATCTGCCACGACTGGCTGGGGGTTTGAGACGACAGAGCAGACACACAAAAAGAACCAGAGGTCGGTAGAGTAGCCAACAATTGTAATCAAAGTAAGAGTAGCACTACTTCAACATTTATTTTACTCAAGTAAAAGTAAAAAGTAGTCAGCCAAGAATTTACTCAAGTGAGAGTAAAATAGTATTCAGTATGAAGGTTGCACAATTTCTGAATAACTAATCATAACAAATCATTTGGAGGTCAAATGAATTCAATTCAATTCAATTCAATTCAATTCAATTTTATTTATATAGCGCCAAATCATGAAACATGTCATCTCAAGGCACTTTACAAAATCAAGTTCAATCATATTATACAGATTGGGTCAGATTATACTGATTGGTCAAAAATGTCCTATATAAGGAAACCAGTTGATTGCATCAGAGTCCCGACAAGCAGCATTCACTCCTGGGGAACCGTAGAGCCACAGGGAGAGTCGTCTGCATTGTACATGGCTTTGCTGCAATCCCTCATACTGAGCAAGCATGAAGCGACAGTGGGAAGAAAAACCACCCATTAGCGGGAAGGAAAAACCTCCGGCAGAACCGGGCTCAGTATGAACGGTCATCTGCCTTGACCGACTGGGGGTTACAGAAGACACTACATTACAGAAGACGTCTACATTAGATGGTAGTAGCGGGTGAGCCGTCTTCTCTGGATGATGTCACAGTTAACAGAACGCCAGACCAGGTGTACCTACTATGAAGAGAAAAGAGAGAGAGCAAAAAGTTAAAAGCTGAAATGACGACAGTCATTTCAATGTAATACAATGCAAAACTGGAGAACAGTAGACTGAAGAACAGTAGAAATCAGTAGAGTGAGAAAATTAGACCCTGATGTCCTCCAGCAGCCTAGGCCTATCACAGCACAACTATAGAGATAGCTCAGGGTAACATGAGCCACTCTAACTATAAGCTTTGTCAAAAAGGAAAGTTTTACGATTAGTCTTAAAAGTAGACAGGGTGTCTGCCTCACGGACCAACACTGGGAGTTGGTTCCACAGGAGAGGAGCCTGATAGCTAAAGGATCTGCCTCCCATTCTACTTTTAGAGACTCTAGGAACCACCAGCAGACCTGCAGTCTGAGAGCGAAGTGCTCTGTTAGGAACATACGGGGTAATCAGAGCTCTGATATATGATGGAGCTTGATTATTAAGGGCTTTATACGTTAGAAGGAGAATTTTAAATTCTATTCTTTATTTAACAGGAAGCCAATGAAGGGAAGCTAAAATTGGAGAAACATGATCCCTCTTGTTGATTTTCATCAGAACTCTTGCCGCAGCATTTTGAATCAGCTGAAGACTTCGAACTGCATTTTGTGGACTTCCTGATAGTAAAGAATTACAATAGTCCAGCCTTGAAGTAACAAATGCATGGACTAGTTTTTCAGCATCACTCCTGGACAGAATGTTTCTAATTTTGGCGATATTCCGGAGGTGAAAAAAGGAAACTCTGGAAATCTGTTTAATATGGGACTTAAATGACATGTCTTGGTCAAAAATAACACCAAGATTTTTAACTTTATTACCAGAGGCCAAGTTAATGCCATCCAGATTAAGTGATTGATTAAGAACTTTATTTTTTGAAGACTCTGGCCCAAAGATTAAAACTTCGGTCTTGTCAGAATTTAAATGCAGGAAATTTAAAGTCATACAGCTTTTGATGTCATCAAGACATGACTGCAGTTGAAGTAACTGATTGGATTCATCAGGATTTATGGATAAATATAGCTGAGTGTCATCAGCATAACAGTGGAAATTAATCCCATGCTGTCTGATAATTTTGCCAATCGGAAGCATATATATAGTAAAGAGAATTGGTCCAAGGACTGAACCCTGTGGTACTCCACAAGTGACCCTAGAGTTTGAGGAAGATTTATTATTAACATGAACAAACTGGAATCTGTCTGACAGATAAGATTTAAACCAGCCTAATGCTTTTCCCTTAATCCCTACAGTATGCTCAAGTCTTTGTAGGAGACTCCAAAGACTCCATTATCTGAGGCCATGAGAATATCATTGGTGACCTTCACCAGAGCTGTTTCAGTGCTATGATGAGCTCTGAAGCCTGACTGAAACTCCTCAAGTAGGTCATTACTTTGTAAATGTTCACATAGTTGATTAGCAACTACTTTTTCAAGAATTTTAGATAAGAAAAGAAGATGAACATTCGGTAAACAGTAGATATTGTTATTGGCAGTACTTTGCACTGTTCTGACATACTGTATATAATGCTGTAAGTATCCCCTTCAAGTTTTAAGTTTTAATTCTACCTGAATGTATTTTGCAATTATGGTATTCTTTGTTTATTTTTCCGTTTTGTCTTTAAAATACCAGAATTTGCACATAAGCTTATGTTTTTGTCTGTCCAAATACATCATTTTTAAATATTAATTGATTAGAATGAGCTCAGCAGATATAAAATCATATTAAATAATAAAGCTTGTGTACAAATAAGAAGTCTCACTTTAACATAAACTCTAGATTTTTGTCTCTCTGGTCCATCTTTGGTTAAGGGTGTTCTTAATTCATGAAGTAGGTAGAGTATTTAGAAATTATACTCAAGTAAAAGTAAAAAATACAGTGCAATAAATCTACTCCTAAAAGTAAATTTTATAAAAAAAAATTAAATGCAACTGAGTAAACATAATTAGTTCCTACCCACCTCTGATAATAACACAGAAGCACACATTGATCCCGGCGTACATCTGTATGCTGTCAGAGTTAAACAGAAAGGCAGAAAAATGTTAAGTTGAAATAACAACTAATAATCACATAATTGTTCTAATCATCAGCCGTTTTAATGCATCAATTGAACCTTCCCTAAGCGGTCACATTACAACCACAAACTTCAGTTTAATTTTTGGGATTTTGTGTAATAGAACTTGGATGGGGAGTGTTTGTAAACATCAGTTTTCAAGATTTAACATGGATTCTCAATTTGATTTATGTCTAGACTTTGACTGGGCCATTCTGAACCATTCATTTGCAGGTCTGGATCCATGTCCAGGGCTGTTTCCCTGCTGGAAAGTAAACCTCCACCCCGGTCTCAAACCTTTATCAGACGGCAACAGATTCCATCCATCTTCACATCATCTCTGACCAGCTTTTCCCTGCAGAAAAAAGCATCCCTGCATCACAATACTGTCACTACCATCTTCAGCACTGTGGCAGTTTACGCTTATCCAGAAATAGTTCATACCTCAGTTCACAGTGTTAAATTTAATTATCTCATCATTGTTGCCAAGTCCGCTTATTATGAGCGACTTTGGGCTTCATTGTTTTCTAAAGTAACTTGTAAATTCGGTGAGTCGCGAGATATGTTTTTTGGGCTTGTTTCTGAAAGTGAAGTTGTTTAATTGGGCTCTAAATTATGCAACGATAAACAAAAGTTATATAGAGACCCCCTTGCGCTGTTGCGCTACAGATCACCGTGAGTACAACCGGCTGAAATATCACTCCGCCTCTCAGCGTTACTCCACATATGCTCCTACCTGTAGACAAAATATACTAGATGCCTCATTACGTGCTGGAACGCATCCTGAGTCGCTGCCATGTTGGCCATTTCTACTCTAGGCTGGCGTAGGACTCAACGGGTGTAAACACAGAGGGAGCAACTTTGCCAGTATTTTCTGCAGCTTACGATAATAACCTGCAATAGCTGCTAAATTTGCTGCTTATTAATTAGTTGTCTCTGTATTTGACAAACTAAGGCTGAGTCGCATTGCCAACTGAAGAACCCTGGAGTTACAGAGTGCCAATACAAGCAAGCTGTGCAAAACAATTCTCTGTCTAGGTTCTTAAGCTCCAGCCCTAGTGGCAGCAAAGTGTTAGACACTGGAATGACCTGGAAATTTTGAACCCTTTTCCAGGCCTTTTTAAAAAAAAAATGTGTATGCATGTGCATATACACAGCATGCAAAAAAATTTGAAGAAATTATTGTTGCCGGTGTTTACAGAAGGCTCAGGATTAGATGTTTGTGTGTGTCAGAGAGAGAGAGAGAGAGAAATTAAAACAAACAATTAAACTTTCTTGTTTATTAAAATGTAAAATGTATTAATTAATACATTCATATGTAATATCACAAGTATTTCAGCATGAAAACACATATTTATTTGCACATTTATTAAAATTCTAAACCATTTCACACCAAACTGTGTGAAATGGTTTGGGTCGCTCCTGATAACAAATCCATGCCTTCATGCGCTCCCTCAGATCTCTGCAAGACTGATTGCAGCTGCTTTTTTTAGAGTTGAAAGATCAAATTACAGTGTTTTACAGAATTGATTTTATTTATTTGGGAAGAAAAAAATTGCATTTCAATGTTTACAAAAACAAATGTGTGCAATTAGAATAACCCACACCCATGTAACTTAAAGACATTTGTACCATTATTTAGAGGATAATTACCTCTACGATGTTCAGAGAGCAAAGCTGGAAGCAACAAAATGCTTTAGAGGCTGCACCCTCATTCCTCAGTTCCTTCTGTTGTACATTCAAACTTTCACTCCTTGCTTAGCCAGACTTGTGCACATTTTCAGCATAATTGATGAGCAGTTTAGATGGTGAGGGCACAAGCATTTATTTAATGTAGTCAGCTTAATAGTGACAGAAGGAATACATTATCTTTAGCCTGGTAAAATCTTCCATGAAGAATATTAAGACATTTAAAAAGTTGTTTTCTCTACTCTTTTACTGTTTGCTGACACCACTCATGAACAAGTTCATTTACAACACCTGCCCTGCCCTATTTGTTCATAAAGGAACATATGGTGTGAAATTACCACAAACACAGAGACTGTTCAGGACTGCTGCTGACTACCAGTTTCACGTTTTTTGTTTAAAACATTTTTCCACTGTAAAAAAGAAAGAATTGTTCCCTATTTTCTCTGTAAAAAAATATTTGTTTTCCCCTTACTGGCACAGATGAAATATACTAGATTCATTCTTCCATAAGGAATATTAACATCCATGATGCATTATTTTGTCTATTGTTTTGCTATGTAGGAATGCAGTAGTTAATAGATGCTGAATTCCTTATTACTTAATAATTTTGTTCTAAATAATATGATGAACATAGTGTTACATTGTAATTAGTCATATTTCCCCTGATTTTTTTTTTTTAATTTTTTTTTTTGCTGCGGCTTAAAAAATGGTATTGAATATTTTTCTTAGGATACCACACTTATAATATCGTCACAAGCCCAAATCACAAAGCCTAAACTGAGGTGGTTCTACCCTCCATCCATTTCTGCTTAAACCAAACAAGAAAGGCTGATCGAACTCTTTGCTAGATCCTTTAACTCCCCCACTTTAAAGACAACTACACTCCTATCTGTACTTTTTTGCAACTTTCTCTGTGATGCGTTAGGAGTGGATTTGCTTCTATCCTCCTTTCTCTGCTTTCACATGGGCACCAAAGCAGCAGTAGGCCTAGTTTGAGAGGTGATGTGAGAAAGGAAATATTGTTTTTGATGATTCTGGTGTTCTGATCAGACACAGCCGCTGCAGCTGCAAAGCCTGGATCATCTGGAGAGGATTGCAGAGTGGATCTAGTAGAATATGACTGACCTGCTATGTTTATCTGTAATGTCAAATGTGTTTACAAGGCCATCTATGCAACACCGCTTTATGCGAACAAGACATTTATCAAGGTTATTGTTTCGTTTCCAGTGTATATACTTGGAGTGTGACAAACCAAGCATTTGTTTTTTACTTAAACATAACTTTTACTTTTTTAAGGTATTTTCCCCAGAGTGTTGAGCACAGCAATAGAATAAATAATTATTAATGACCACTGTATTCAAATGTTTTGTGGGTTGATTGCTCTTAGAATGAAATTATCCCACACAATGTTTGTGTCTTATGCCTTTAATGACAAAAATACTTCTGTTATTCTGTTGTTTTTAGAGTTGACTTTACTTATTTGACCTTTTTGTGCTATATTCTTATATTTGAGATACTGATTGTGTTTTTACAGTTGGAACCACTTCTAGGATCCAGGAACTTGGACCACAAGTTAAAAATGTAACTCAGAAAGCAGCTCGTGTGGGGAGGCACCTCTTTAGTTTATCTACGCTGGACTGGACAGCGTTTTGCTTGGGAGCGTGCAACACATTCCTTACTGGTTAAATGTTCCTGGAAGTTTCTTTCAGTTTTCTCCCAGTTTTAATCTCTCAGATTAACTCTAAATTATACCACGTGAATAATTGGTCATTTTATTGCAAAGAACACTGAAATTCAGTCATTTATGTGACATCTAAGTGTGTAAGAGTGCTTAAATTAAAGTGCATAATCAAAATCAGCTGAACTTATTGTAAATATAACATTAACTGAACACAATGTGGATTTGCACTTTTGTACAATATATCTGAGACTGAAACAAAGAGAACAGCAGTAGGGCTGAACAGCAGAAGGTTTAACTTACATAAAAAGCAGGAGATTTGAAGAACACTAAGGTGCTGTCAAATTCAGCTCTGGGGAAAAGGTTCTGGGTTACAGTGTCAAAACACACCTACCCATGAACTGGCAGCCCTGGCTTCAAATTTTGGAGCTTCCTGATTTCCATCAAAAACAAGTTTTGATAGAACTAAATAGGGAAAAAGGCAATAAAAAGCTTTCCTGCTCTGACTAGATCATTTTACATAATTATAATGGGCTAAATGCCTTACTTTGCTGAACATGGAACCACCAGCTAAAAGGATTGGACGTCTCCCTCTGAAGTATTGATAATATCTGGATGAATGAGTTGAGACGTGCAGCAGACTTTAGACAGACAGCAAGTGCTTTAAAAACATGTCCTAGATTAAAAGATTTGACCATTTCCTCATGCTCAGTTTTGTTAAATTACTTGCTAATGATCAGCTTATTCTTTTATCCAATTATTTTCCAGAAGGTGAAATGTTAATAAGCAATGGCATCTTTGAAGTCCTGTAAAGGCAGAACCAATTTCCAGTTTTTGCTTTGTAATCAGGTATGAATAATGAAAATGACCCCCAAAGATCGTATTTCTTATACATGCTCATTAACCAACACTGCAGAAAAAAGTAAAACAGGCAGAGGGAATCAACTTATTAAGAAATGAAAACTTTACCTGCAATGGGGAATGACAAGAAACACCGGTAAAGATCCTCAAATAAAAGAAGTGGGTGTACTGTCTGGCGCAACACATAGCGCCCTCCAGACTCATTCACAACCCCCAGGGAAGAAATCTTCTCACAAAATAACAATACAACAGATATTTTAATCCTTCGCTATTCCTGTATAAGGAATGCAACTGAGGTTTATGCCATTTAAAGCTAACCAGAGTGTTTGAAGGTTTTTAATAAGCAATCCATGACACTTTCACCCTGGGGTAAAGACAGAAAGGTCCAAATTCTCTTAGCCACCCTTCAAAATGGGAAAAACAAAAGAACATTATTCTCAAATCAGGCAGAAGTGTGTTTATCTTCAAAGCTCATGAAATGGCTGCAAGAAAAAAAGCTACTGGCCTTGACTTGCATCTTGCTCTCCTTGCATATCTATGGTAACAGCGATACTTCAAAACTACTGGAAGCGTGTCAAGCAAGGCCAGGTTCGTCTTGCCAACAAACAAAGTAAAGAGGATTTTTAAAGAGTGTAAAATATGGAACTGTGTGCTTTGGTCAGTTGAGACTAAGATTGAGCAGGACGGCCTGGTTTAAAATTAAGGATAAACATATGAAAAAGCTCCTTATAATCACCTCTTGCCTACTGTCAGCATTAATAATGCTGTGGGAATTTTTCTTCTTAAAAAGGCTAAACCCTTGAAAACATTATCGCGTTCTTTGGTATTTTGAGAGTCAAGAACTCTTTGAAACACCTGGAATAAAGATATGGTGGCCTCCGCCAGGTTTTCAGGAACAATATATGGTCAAATCATAACAGAAATGGTTCACCAGACATAAAATCATCCATGGCAATCTTAGTCCCTAGACCTAAATCATATAAGAACTGGAGGCCATAAAAAAACCCGTAGGATGAGCGGAAGAGAAGCGAGCATATTACGGGACCCTGGACCCTGGACCCTGGACCCCTGGATCTAGACTTGAGATTGTGGAAAGGGTCAAAAACCCCTCTCTCTGTGTGCTCCAACCTAGTAAAATGTTAATTGGTGCGGTATTAGCAAGTATTAACAAAAGTGGTGGCAGTCATGTTTAAATATTTTCCCTATAAATATACGCAAATTAGTTGCAGCTACAGCTACAATAACGGATAAATTAAAATTATATATTTTTTTCTTTCAGCGGGCCTGTCCATGCATGGGTTCTTTTGCTTCCTCCCAAAGTCCTGAAAACATGACTTTTAGGCAGGTAAGAGCTGTTTGTCTCTGTGCTGCTGGAGAGAGGGGGGCTTTGTTGCTCCCCCTGCAACCGTGTCAGGATGAGTGGGCATAGACGATCAAGAATCTTTGTAATTATGTGTTACTATTATGAAATTTTGGATGAGACAGACACTGGCTCAGAACGCACATAAATTGCACATTACACCCAGACACAACAAGACATAATCTTTCCAAACCTTTCCCCCCCCCCCCCCTGCAATCAGGATGGACACATCTATTTTCCAGGGCTGTCAATATAATTTAAACTGTTTATTATTTAAATCTATATATATATATATATATATATGTATATATATATATATATAAATATATAGATAGATAGATAGATAGATAGATAGATAGATAGATAGATAGATAGATAGATAGATAGATAGATAGATAGATAGATAGATAGATAGATAGATAGATAGATGCGGTTTAAGTGATCTTGTTCTCCTTCATCCGGAGTATATCATCTTTATGTTAAACCAGTTTGTTTTACTGTCAGCCCATAATGGACTGATCATATTGAGGAGTCTGCCTTTAATTTAGTGTAATTTTTTATGATAATTTATGTATGTAATTTATGTTATCTTTCATTCTGAGACCTCTTACAATGCCCACATCCTCTGTTTGTGAGCCATATATTCTCTCCGTAGTGTCGGGTGCAGTGAACAGATGAAGCTGGACCCACACAGCTCACTGTAATAAGGTCACTGTGGTGCCGTTACTGGTCAGAGATGATTAACTGAGTTCTTATCATTCCAGTCCTGGGAGATTACCAAAATGATATCCCTGACCTCCCACAAGACGTTTTATGAGAAATGCCTTTTAATAGTTCAGGCATATTGGTGGAAACTTGGGTTGGCTCGCACATGTATTTAATGTGTGCTGGGAGAGATATGACCTCCACTGCTACATCCCTGCCTGTTAGTGACTCTAATTTCCATTCTAGAAATCCCCTCATTTGGTGACTACATTTATTACAGTCTCAGACTGGAATGATGAATTATCAGTTTTCAGTTTCCCATTTTGCAAAGATGGCAAGCCATTATTGATTTACTCATTTGTCTTTGACCCACTTTTACTTTATTTGACTAAACTTTTATGATTCCCCAATTATTTGCTTGCTAAATCTTGTCCATCACCAGCACAGCCCCAGGTGTTCAGAATCACAGTTTGTGTATAAAAAAATGAAGTCCGTAATGTGACACAAGCAAATTAAAAATGATCTATGAATGGGAAATGTAGTTTGAGAAGTAACTGCACATGTAAATACTCTGCCCCAGGTTGTGTTGTCACAAGCAATCTCTCAGCTGCTCCTATGTGCTAAACTGCTTGACTTACTTGCACCTCAGTTTGTGTTTTATGTCACCGGGGCAAATACATGTCATCTTTTGATTGGTCAACTAGTTTATTTTAAGGACCCTGAAAAGCCTTGTCATTTGACATTGAGGTATGAGGTATTGAACAAGTCAGTATTCATTTAAAAAAATGTGTGCCCATGCTAAAATAGGTAGTTTTGTCAAACTTTTTTTCATATTGCCAATTATTGCTGTATCTTACATTGCCTTCTTCTGTAGCTGAAATACATATTTGGTTCATTGCCACACATAACTCTTGTAATCAATAGTTGCAATTATGTTTTTTTATTTTTTATCAAATTCAAAATTTGAGTTCTAGTCATCCCCTTTAAAAAAGCAATAACATATGTCGATAGTTTCTTGGATGGTTCTACTGCTAAACATGGCTTTAAATGTGAATCACAACATAAGATTGTTTGCAATCCATTCTGGCCCATCATTAAAGTTGTTTGATTAAAATTCCACGTGTACGTCATTCAGACTCTGGCCACAAGTGGGCTTTCAAAAAGTAATATAAAACAGTTTCATTTTATTGCAAATGTCTTCTTTTTCCTGCACATCTCAAAGGGGAGATGTACCTAGTAGTACCAGCGAAAGAAAAAGACTATTGATTTAGTAGGGCTAGGTGAAGCTGTCCTTAATCTGTGTACGTTGACTTTTACTCTTGTTCATTCCTGTCGGTTTTCCTGTTTTGTCACTTTTTTTTATCATCGCTGAATGCACCTGGTGGACCATTGAACCCTTATAAAACATCTCTCTTACTCAAAGCACCAGAACTCGTATAAACAGTAAAGTTAAGCGCATTTCTGGCAATGGCCTTAAAACATACTTACTACACTAGATTCAAGTATAATTTCTCTTAAATTTTGGAAGTGATGTGCCAGTCTAGATCTCATCACTGTCACCCTGCATTTACATGACAGAAGTACATGTGACTGACTTAATGTTTTACTGCCTCCACAATATGTCTATTTTGTCTTTGTTCTTAAAATATATAGACTCCTAATCTCCAGCTATGTGGCTGACCTTCCAGCCCTGTATTATGTTGGAAGCATGATCTTTTTTGCACTCTTGCTAGTTGACTCAAAATCCTATTCATCCACATTGTGGCTCATAAACCTTATGATTTCTTTAGTAATAGACACTAAAGGTGGCCAAAAAGGTGCAAGCAGGCAGCACACTACAAATGTGGGGGAAGTGGTGCCTAGTGGTTAAAGAATTAAACTTGCATCCTGGAAGTTCTGGGTTAAATGCAGAGGATACTTCATTGGAATGTATGTTGCAATGGAAAATAAAGATGATTTGATTAACAGAAAAACAACCAGATTGATTGACTGGGTGAAGTGACACCCAGCCCGCCTACCAAAGGTTGGTTTTAGCCAATGACATGTAAAAAATGTAAGTAGCAGGCTTCATGAGAAACCACAACAAGGCAAGCCAGTCAGTAATTTCTTCTTTCAAAGGAGAAATTGTGGAAATCTTACAAAACAGATGTGTTAGCAGCTGGTGTGCAATCGTTCTTCTGCCATTTTTATAATGGTTCAGCTGTGGGCTTGGTGGCTATTGCTTTCCTCACATCAGTATGCCTTAAACAATAATACATAATACGGTTTGTGACCGAACTGCTTTTGGTTCGGCCACAAACGGTTGAAGCGGGAGTTGTACAAGATGGAGGTTTGTTTGTGAAAGCACAGAAAACGTGAGAATTCAGCTCGCAGGCAAGGTTAACAGAAAAATGGCTCAAAAGAAAAGTGCTGACATCACAGAAAATAGAATGATGCAAAGCCCAAAACACACAAACAAATGCAGCATAAAAGTGCTGCAAATACCAAAAACAATAGGTTAATAAAGCTGCAAACTCACTCTAAAAAGATTTTAATACACCAGACCACCAGGGGTAGTCCACCACCAAGTCAGGGGGAACAGACATACAGTAAAGACAGAACGCCTGGAAGAAAGCTGGAGTGAAGAAAGAAATGAATGAAAGGGAAGTTTTCATTCGCATATTTTTAAACACGTTACAATATGATAGAACATCTGCATATTTATGTAGGTGCTTGTTTGTACTGAGTCCCTCTACTCCCCCTAGGGCTCATTCAGTGGAATTATTACATAGTTGAAATGCTAATTCTTTCTCAGTCTTTAAAGAGTTATCATGGCTAAAGTGGTACATTATTAACATTTATAGAGCCCAAAGGGCATTTTGTAGAATCCATTTATCAGAGGCTCTATTACATGACACAGTTCTCGCATTGTAATTGGTTGCTCTGACCCTCGTGACGATTTCTCCCCAGGAAGTGCATTCCTTCTGAGGAAATGAGTGGAAACAAGTTTCAAACTAAATTTCAGTGCAAAGAAACTGCATTGAGGACAGGCTTGAGGGTGTTTTCTGAAAAAATAAATAAAATAAATTACAAAGAAATACTTGACTTAATTTAATTCATTTGGAAATGCAAATATTGCTTGTCATAATTTTTTACAGTCAGGTTCAACCAGTGTATATTTTCTATGTTGTAAACATTCAATCTGTAAATCTCCCTGGCAACAAAACATAAAAATTTAAATACAAAGATAGCACACTTTATTTCTTTATTTATGTGCCCACATTACATATAATTTTTGCAACTTATAAATACCCCCTATCATGAGTCAAACAGGATTACTTTGGGTGTTGGTTCTAGAAATGAACACCCGAATGAGTTTAGTCGAGAATTAATTGGTCACATTTGGTTCTAATCCAAAAGAGTTGTTTTTGCAAATCTTTGGTAATCAGTCTGATTACAGCAGAAAAACTCAAATTCAAATGCTGACTAACTATTGCTGAATGATTACACCGGGCAAAAACATAATTTCAACACAGAATGCCGTGAAGTTTGCAGAGCTTTTGTTTTTGTTGCTATGCAGCCAAATCTTGCACAATGTTGTCCAAGTTAGCAACACCCTTTAATTATGAAAATAAGTACACGTATTTGTTACAAATTGAAGCTTAAATGTTTAACACCAGGATATTTGAGGACAAAGACAGAATATCTTTAAAAACAAAAAAAAAAACATTGGGACTGTGTGTGTTTGTCATTTTGTCATTATTGTGGTACTTTGATTTTGATATTGTATTTGTATTGTTGGTACACTGTTGACTTGATCTCAAAATAACATTTCTGGGCTAGCTGGAAAATATTAGGAAACTCATCCGATTTTTGTCATAGGGAAAACCTTTAAGTCGAGTCAAAATATTATACCAAACATTATGCAAAATGTTTGAGCCAAAACAGAGTTCAAAAGGCAGTTATGAGTAGAATTTATTTCTAAAAACTTCTCATTCTGCTTTTGGCAGATGCTCATACTTTTGATGATCTTAATTTCCAACTAAGGGAGCTTGTACTCCCATTACCATTTTACTTTTCTTACACAGAAAGTACTTCTGAATCACTGCTTCTTTGTTGTTTTTGTGTGTATGCTCTGTCTTCTTATACACTCAGTTCATAGATGTTCATATTGAGCTTGGTTCTCCTGGAGGTGCCGTCCTATTAATATTATCATATTTCTCCAATTTTACCTTTCCTTCACTGGCTTCCTGTTAAATCAAGAATAGAAGTTAAGATTCTCCTTCTCACATATAAAGCCCTTAATAATCAAGCTCCATCAATTCAATCATATTTTCTCATTCTCCTACTGTTTTCTAATTTGAATTGTTTGTTGTTACTTTAACTTTTAACTTTATGTTCTCTGTCATTTTTCTCTTTATAGTAGGTACACCTGGTCTGGTGATTCTGTTAGTTGTGACATCATCCAGAGAGGCGGATTATGTGCCATTGCCATATAACATAGAAAGGATTCCTGTGTGCTTCTGTGCTTTTTTTGTCTTCTCTAACCCCCAGTCGGTCGAGGCAGATGAGCGTTCACACTGAGCCTGGTTCTGGTTCTGCTGGAGGTTTTCCTCCCTGTTAAAGGGGAGTTTTTTCTTTCCACTGTCGCTTCATGCATGCTCAGTATGAGGGATTGCTGCAAAGCCATCAACAATGCAGACGACTGTCCACTGTGACTCTACGCTCTTTCAGGAGAAGTGAATGCTGTTTGTCAAGACTTGATGCAGTGTGCTGGGTTTCCTTATTTAAATAGGAAACATTTTGACCTTGATCTGTCTGGACGATTCGATTGATTTTAACTTTGCATAGTGCCTTGAGATGACACATGTTATGAATTGGTGCTTTATAAATAAAATTGAATCAAATTGTTTCGAATATCTGTAATAGATATCAGAATATATCTATCAAGGAGAGAAATATATCATAGTTATATATCCATGTTTTTTTAGCCCTTCGTGAGCAGTTTTTGTTTACCTTGATAGCCCTTTCCTATTGCCCTTTCTATGCAGAAGAGATTAGTGTTTGCTGAGGAATATGTCTATGTTGTAAGTTTGGAAGCAGAACGAGTGGCTTGAAAGTGATGTTAGTCTGATGCACCTCTAAGTTGACAGCAGAGGTAGTTAGAGCCAAATTTCCTTCTAGTGTTAGGTGGAGCAGCTTATCTTGGCAAGGCACACAGCTTAGTGGATTCCATTAAGGACAGTATAATACAGTGCTACTGTCGGTCACCTCTGTTTGGTCTCTGTAAAACAGCAAAGAGAAACAATTTTATAGCTGCAAAATTGTCTGTTTTTCCAACAATTAGACATAGACAGAAGCATTTGGTATCTATCAGTCTTGCAAAACTGTTTTCTGAGAAGCCAAATATTTCTAGCACCAGCATTGTGAAATAAAGAGATAATCCAAACACGTGTTATTTAGCGATTTAAAATTAACCTTAAGAATGGGAACAAGCATCCCTGTCTACCTGTGTTATGCATATTAATGTTATCTATGTGATGGACTGATGACTGGGTCTTAACTTTCAACCAGTAAGTACTGGGATATAATCTACACTACTTGTCAAAGGTTTGGAAGCACCTTCTCATTCAGTAGTTTTTCTTTATTTATTTTTTTTACTACCTCTGGGAACTCATTCAAGACTGTTAGAAAAAAACATTTCAAGAAGTTGCTTGAGTGAATGCCAAGAGTGACTGCTGCTGTATACCAAAACAAAGGGGAGCTAGTTTGAAGAATCTAAAATACAAAAGATGTTTTACATTGTCTTACATTTTTGTTAAATAATTCTATATACCATCCATCCATCCATCCATCCATCCAATTATTCTCTATTCCCTCTCTTCCATATAGTCGAAGGGGGCGGGGGGGTGCCTATCTCCACCCCCCCCCCCCCCCTCCACATCTCGCAGTCAATAGGCGAGATGTGCGGTACACCCTGGACCGATAACCAGTCTATCGCAGCGTATCTATATACAATATATCTGTATACTTTTGCTCCATATTTTTGATGCTTCATAGTGTCAGGGTTTTGTTTACCGATGAACTCAGGACGCACACACGGGACTAAAAGTTTGAGTCTTTATTGAAGGAAGTATGCTGGGTGGTGAGTGACGAAGACCGGAGGTTCAGGACTGCAGAAGGTCAGGGATGAATGTGATGACAGGAGCTGACGGCCCGGAGTGAGAGAGAGTCACAACTATACAGGCCGCAGGGAAAGCTCAGTACTGCTCGGCTAGCAGGCCCCGTAGCCACAACAGCTTAGCAGTTCATTGGAGACACCAGGGCACAGAGCTGAGCTTCTCCAGGGCGGCTAGTCAGGTTAGCAGAACTTGAGAGACACCAGGGCACAGAGCTGAGCTTCTCCAGGGCGGCTAGTCAGATTAGCAGAACTTGAGAGACACCAGGGCACAGAGCTGAGCTTCTCCAGGGCGACTAGTCAGGTTAGCAGAACTTGAGAGACACCAGGGCACAGAGCAGAGCCTTTCCAGGATGGCTAGTCCAGTTAGCAGTTCTCTGGAGACACCAGGACACAGAGCAGAACTTCTCCAGGGACAAACAGCAAAGTATGAGTCTATAGAAAACTGGCAGGACTAACCTTAAACAAGAAAAACAAATCTTCCAAGGCAAAAACGGGGACTGGCATGGAGAGGTGTGGATTGATGACGGCCCAGTGCTGAACTGAAGGCAGAGGGAGGTTTGAATAGAGCACTTCACAGGTGGAACAAGGGTCTGGCTAATTGACTGGTAAATGATTCTCAGGTGTGACTGACTGCTGAGGAGGTGAAGTGAAAATTGACAGAAAATAACTGATGACTGAAAACTAACAATAAATAAAGTCAAACCTAACCCAAAAGAGATGAAAACATGAAAATAACAGAAAAACAAAGCCAAACCAAAACTCAACCATGACACATAGTTTTTATGTCTTCACAATGTACACATTTATAATGTAGAAAGTCATAAAAATAAGGAAAGGCTATTTAATAAAAAGTGGGGCCAAACTTTTGACTGGTTGTGAATGTCCACACATTGAAGCAAGAAAAATTGGGTAAGAAAGCAGAAGCATGAAATCTCTCTTTGACAGAAGTTTTGGGATTACAGTCATTTACATATTTCAGAAATTAAGATCAATATTTAATCTTAATTTTAACAAGTCTGAGATTCTTCTTCCGTTGCTCCTGAAACAGTTTATAGACTTGTTATTTTATCGACAAACAGTGATGTATTTAGTCATTTTAAATTCTTGCCCCTCATATTTTTCGAGGTCATGGCAATTTATCTAAGTCAACTTCTCCTGCTTAATAGACACGCAACATCAAACAACTAGGGCACATTCAGAATAGAATCTCATTTCTTAACCAATAGAAGAAGATCAGCTCGTTTGTCTAAGAATCATGAGCACCTTTTGCAGTATATCCCTTCTTTATCTCATTGGTTGAGCGTAATGAGTTTGAGAGAAAAAAAGAACAGGACTGTGAAAAACAGATTGTGTTGTGCAACAAATGGGGTCAGGATCAGAAATTGCTATTGTTGCTTTTATCTACGAGTAGATTAACCCTGTCCTGTTATGTCGTCTAGCTAATTCTCATGCAAATTAGTACATTTCTGGTCTGAGTTATCAGAGTCAGCTTTATGCAAGAATGACACAGAGAAGGCATAAAATGTGACCATAGCCATTTCAATGGAAAGTTATAAAGGTTAAATGGGGGAAATTTTACAGCTTTCTTTACATCAGTAATACATGTTTACGTGAAATCAACAAAACTATGAGACTATATTTGGTTGATACAGTTTTTTTAACAAATAGACCTTACAAATGAAACAAGATGTTTCCTTTTCTTTTGCATAAAAGTTTACCACTATGGCATCACAATTTTGCTGATTCAGGAGGATCCATTGATAAAGCAAAATTATATTATTTTGACTGATTTAGCAGATATCTTTTGTTTGGTTAAAAATTCAGAAAATACGTTGCTTCTTTTCTGTCCACACAAAAGTCAGAAATTCTAACATTAAAATAGGAGTATCCATGTACAAATAAAGGTGATTTTGCTAACTTAAAACAGAAAAATACATTAAACTGAGATGGCACTGATAGAGGTTACCATGAACTTTATGATGGCAGCAAATTTTGGAGAATACACAATATATCAGTTTTGTGAGACGTCTCCTTTATGTATGGCACAGTTATCAAAACATTGAAATATCCTAATAAGTTGACTAAGGGATACGGTTGCAATGTCTATCAGTGTTTTTTTTTATTCTGTATATATCTGGTGTGAGATTCAGTGTGTGCTAACAAGATCATGTCTCATTCTACAGGGTTGTCATTTGGGTTCTGTTTTGGGACATTAACTTCTTTATGCCAATTAATTTAGCCATTTATTGATATTTCCTATCATCATTTGTTGATAATATTTAGCACCAATCACAATTTAAACCATCTGAGGTCCTTTAACCATTCTTTTAAATCACTCCTTGAAAAGCATTGATCATCAGCTTAATATTTGGAGCTTAACCTTCAGAGCTGTGCAAGGACAAACTTGATCTTATATTGTTGACTTGACTCAGCCTTACCGCTCCTCTAACAGTCTACTAAAAACAACTGAAGACCTTTAAAAAAAAAATAAATAAATAAAAACTTTAAGTAAGACTTGGGCCTTTTTGACTGCTATGTGTTTGTACTCCTGTTTTATTTACTATACATAGTTATTTTCTTATTGGGTTACTTTTCTGTAAAGCACTTTGTGAAAGTTGTCTGTTAGATGTGCTGCATCAGTTTAATTTTTCCTTTATTTACTTATGTTAACAACACATTAGAAAATTATATCATTGCTGTTACAGCTTCATAAGTTCCAAATAGTTTAATAGTAATGTAGTATTGTCATGGTTTTAAGGTGTTTGGCCCACATGCAGAACACAAGCGGGAGGCAGAAAGCAGTTTAAGGTGTTTATTGGGAAAACAGAGATACAGAGTCGTGGAGTAACCTCGTTGGGGGAGCGCCTGACTGAAACGTGTAACCGGGACCGACTTCTCTGCAGATGAAGAAAACAGAGAGTTAGACTGTGCCGTGGGAATCAACCTGTACAGGGTTTGTGGTGTGCTTACCGCCGAGTTCGGGAAACCTAGCCGGGGGGAGTGGAGCTGAGAGACGGATTCAGCAGATCTCAGCAGATGATGGTAACGGGTGACTGGGCGGCAGGTGATGTAGCTGTGGCGGGGTCCGGGAAGCACCGTTGGTGGGATGAGTGGTCAGTGAGCAGCTGGAGGAACCAGGGAGGTCCGGTGGGGTCCTCAGCCCGGGTTGATAACACCAAGAGAGCACGGGGAGCACCTGAGCAGTGAGAGCCAGAACACTTGACTTGGGACGTCAGAACACAAGAGAACGCTTGGAGTGGGATAAAGAGCATGAGGGAACCTGAGAGAGACAGGAAACAGGGATAACGCGGGTAACGAGAAAGCTGTCAGAGACAGTGGCCAACTGAGGCGTACCACACAAGGTTAACACTCTGGCGTCCTCCTGCTGTCAGCTCAGGTGCACGCCACGCCCACCTACCAACTGCAATTACCTGCGGAGAGAGAGAAAAAGGCAGGGCCGGCAGAAATCTGCACTCATCCTCCGTTGAAATTAGTGTTATTTCAACATCAAAGTGCTCTGTTGAATGGAGATAAACTTAAATCTACCAGTGGCATGAATAAATCAGTGCGTTACCTTATTCTTGACTCATGTAAAGCTCTGTAACAAAGTCTGATTCCAGGAGGGCACCCTGGTATGTTGTTACAGGCAGGGTATCTCTGAATGAGTCGGACCCCTGCCCTGAAACTAGTTTCATAGTTTCATAGGTACATTACACTGGCAGGAGACCCTGGGGCAGACGTGGGAACACATTGAGAAGTACAGATCACTTTTGGATCCCTGAGAATAAGCTGCAGAGCTAGTGTCACTGGGAAGAATGATATCTGGGTTTCCTTCCTGGAGCTGTTACCCCCATTAGTCAAAAAGATAAGTGGCTGGATGGATGATTGTGTCCTTACAAATTTGGTAACTTTGCATTCCCTCAAAATAGCTCTATATTTCTAAATATTATTTATTTATAGCAACTCATCTGGGTGTATATGTAACTCCCTTATTTTTTCCTTGCAGTGTCACTATTCACTGCAAATAATTCATTCTTTACCTTCCCTACAGACTTGACACAGGTTTTCCATTAGTTCAATGTTAACACTCTTGTCAGGTTATAGTGTTTTTACCTTATTGCTAGTACCGTACATGCTGCGGGACATTTATGGGGACATTTATTGTAACGGTACTTCAGACCTCCTTTATTTTCTTTATAAATTTTAGGTTAATACATTTTAAATTAAAATTGGCATGAAGCTTTAGCGGGAAGGAAAATAAAACCATGTAGATTAAAGTTCAGTTTAGAGTTCTAAAAAAAAAACACGCTTATTTAAAGTGGTTTATCTATTTTTAGCTCATAATAATAATTGAACATCATTGATCTCTCAATGGAGAAATTCATTTCTGCATCTTAACCCATCCCCTTGGGGAGCAGTGGGCTGCCACTGTGCGGCACCTGGGGAGCAATCTAGGGTTAAGGGTCTTGCTCAGGGACCCAGAGCGCAGGCTGTGGGGATCGAACCAGGTACTTGCATCCTTCTCAGAGTGCAAGCACACTGCTCTAACCACTAGGCCACCACTCCCCTACAGTTTTTACCAAATTAAAACAGGGATATACACTTAGTAGATACATTTTAATACTGTAAGATCAGGACAGGAAGAATCAATTGAAATACTTAAAATATACGGTGGCCAACAAGTGCAAATGCACTGCAAACACAAACCGTACTCCAAACACAAAAAAGGGGCTAACACACAAACACAGAAAACACATGCAATGGAGTCGATCACCAACCAATTAAAATGTGACCAGACCCAGTGGCCTACAGTCTGCTCAAAGAAAACAAAAGGTATGTTTTCCATGGTGTCTTTTTAAACACTTAATCTTTTACAATATGATAGAACAGTGTTACACATACATCCTTAGTATTAGTGTGCATGAGCCATAGTATTTTGTATTTCTGTATTTTGTATTTTGTCATTCGCTGCAGTCTGAGGTCTGTAGACGGCAGATCAATGTCTACTCCCTCTAGTGGTCTTGAGCACTTCCATTATGCGGAACTAGTTTGCAGCTTTTCTTAATTTGCAGTCGTTTTTGCTACTTACACAAAACACATGCAAAAGCAAAATGCTGCATTTGTGTGTCAGCATCATTTGTGTTTGGAGCGTGTTTGCACTTTGTGTATTTAATTTCTGTTTGGAGCATTTCTCTTTTGCTGCATTTTTCCATTGCATGGGTTTTGTGTGTTTGTGTTAGCCTTGTTTTTTGTGTTTGGAGAACTTTTTGTGTTTGCAGCGCATTTATGTATTTGCAGCGCGTTTGCACCTCTAAGCCACCGTAAGAAAAGTGTATTATGACATTATAAAACTGCTGAGCATTATGAGACATTTCAAAGTGCCTTTGACTACCTCAGCCAAAGGTAGAACTACCTGCCATACTGAGAATGGCTGCCATGCAACTCTCTGGCAAATCTGACATCCTGAACCCTCCACAGAAAGAGGTTGAATCTGGGCAGAGAAAAATTCAGGATATCATTTTTTGATAAATGTTTACTTCATTGGGTTTTGATTTGTTTGTGTTGCTCCACAGCTTTAGTACCAATACGTCACTGAGCCTCATGCTACAAATTAGTTTTTAATGTCGATGACTCATTAACAGTCACTTTATGCATTCAGTGTGAGCCTACATTGTTACATTGATGTTTTCCATTTGCTCCCACTAACCTGAATAAAATGTTTCAGATTGAATTTATAAGCATGCTAAATTGTGTTCCTGTTATATCAGCCACTAATGTCAAAGCTAAAGTTCTGCTAATGCTAAGATGGCAGCCACCATTAGTTCTGCTATATTTGCTGCACAGCTTGTTCTGTACAGGTGATAGAATTACTTTAACCTTAGCTTTACACTCATTAAACATACATTGTTGGGATTGGTGATTACATTTGATTCAAATAATTTATTTGAACTGCTTGCTCTCAGATGTTATACTTGTATAAATACTAGCATCATTTTACTCTTAATATTTAATATAACCCCCCTGAAACATGACCATGCTCATTTACACATAAAATTAAAGGTCCTCAACATGATTTTTGTCAAAAGCAAATATGTTCACTACAAAGCCAACCTTCTACAAACTCTTATTCCACTGTGTAAAAGACAATCAAAAGGACAACGGCCATTGTTCTTAACTTAGCTTTTACTTTTTGTTGTACAAACATGATTAACACGTCAACTTAAGCAGAAATTATAACTAGATTGCCAAGGAATAAAATATATATGGTTCTTTTTTTTCCCTCCAAACACATTTTGAGGGCACAGAGTACATAGTTTTGTCGTTTATGTCTATACATATATTGTACAACATTGTTCCAATGATCTATTTTTTTTAACTGAGCTGAAGTTTAATTCAGCCTCTATCACCCAGCCTAAGTAGTTCCTGTGGCACCAGATTTGAAACACAAAGAGTTCTTAAGAAAGGGCAAATAGAAAGGGCATCATTTGTGTTTAAATTAGAAGCATTACTTTCTGTCCATGTGGCAGAATAAATTTAGTGGCCAACTTTGTATTGCTGCGTTTGTATTCACGTGACACATGACTGCAACAGAGTGGATAGAGCGCACGCAAAGGGAGAGAAGGGAAAGGAGGGGGAGACAGGATTAGAGACGGAGGAAAATAATTCTGAAACGTGCACGGGAAACACCTCTATTTTTAGCACATGTCCTCAGAGAGCAAAGCAACAGCAGAAGCTGAATGATTCCGGGTGAGGGGAGTGGGCAGGGGGTTGGGGGAGTAAATAAATAAATAAAACCTTGCATTATTTTTAGCTCTTCTGCATTCATACATTCATGAATCTATTTAAATGTTGTCGTTTCTTGCCTTCAGCAAATCCCATCCTTGCTTTTGTAGCTGCTTGTCATAATTGGGTATGTCACAGAAAACATTGTTGTAAAACCCTATCAGTTGTGGCAGGTTTAGGATTCACGTGTTGGAGCAAAGAAAAAAAAAAAGAAGAAGAAAGTGTGTTTGGGTTTAGGCGATGTGTGTGTGTGCGCGTGTGTGTGTGTGTGAGCTGCGCACACATCTATGAGAGTGACAGAGTTGGTGTGTTGCTTCGCGGTGAAACATCCTGAAATGGCTTGCCTTGAGGGGTTTGTCAAAGTATGAAGCAAAACGTGACTGTGTAGTCAGTGTTTCACGAATGAGCGGAAGGAAGCATGGGCGAGAGACAGAGAGCATGAAAGCAATAGACTCTGAATGAGTGGACAGGTGAAAGAAGACTGAGGGGATAAGATGAATGACTCGTGATGTAAACGAAGGAAAAGAGGAGAAGAAAATTCTCAATTAGATGGTCCAGGGAAGATAGAGGTTGCACGCGAGTAGGTGGGAGCACTGAGCTGTGGAGGCTAAGTCTGTCACGTGCAGAGCGTTTCGATTTGTCTGTTTCTGTGGCCCCGCTGAAGCTAAAAATAGAGGGAATATAAATAGAAACGGCTCTTGTTTTCTTATTTCTGTCCAAGACAAAATGGTCCTGGTATCTTGGATTATATATTTATAGCAATAAAAATGATTTAAAAAACGTTTATCTTCTGAAATTCCACGTGTTGTTAGGGATTTGATCCAACTTAAGTGTGAATGGAATTATATCTAGCGGTATTCGTCAGGTGATTTTCCATAAGACACCTTAATGGCGATTTCCCTTATCATATTTTAAACATGCAGTTCCTGTGTGAAGTTTAAATACACTTGTCATTGGCTTGAATGTCATATTTATTTTGGGCTTTTAATGATGGATTTGAACAGTTAGTCATCGGGGAGGAATGATTAAACAACCTGCAGGTCCACAGATTAAAATGGTTCAGTGCATAAATTTGAATTCATTGTGGATTTTTCATTAAATATTACAGAGCCAAAATTATTCAAACAGTTTCCTATCACACCTAATAGTCTGGTAGACAGCATACAATTAGGAACCCAATTAGGTTGGAGTTACCACAATCAGCTTAACTTTTTTTTTTTTTGCAGCTCTATTGGCACACGTTTTATTAACAGTGAGCTGACAGGAAGAGGGGGGAAGACATGCGACAAAGCCCCACGGGTCGGAGTCGATCCCAGGCCGACCGCATCGAGACTAAAGGCCTCCTAACATGGTTCGCGTTCACCGCTCCGCCATGGGCGCGCCCAGCTTGACGTTTTAAATCGTATATTCCCTTACTCTGCAGAGGTAGTGCTGAGAGTGCCAAGAGTTCTTCACACGAAGGGAACTTGTCCTGTTTTGTCTTCTGAGCTGCCACTTCATTTAAGCATGTCACATATTTTTAGATATTGTTGGTAAAGTTTCTTCCAACTTTGGGCGGCATTGCTCTAGTGCAGGGGTTTCCCAAACTTTTTCAGCCGCGCACCCCCTTCCATGTCCCAACCGGCTTGACACACCCCAATCAAAAAAATAAACAATACTATATATATATATATATATATATATATATATATATATATATATATATATATATATATATATATATATATATGAGCTGTAGCAGTAGCCCAAACATCATAACAAATATTATATAAATAAAATTACAACATCATTTGGATTAAATTGCAATAAACTTACACAGAACATCCACAGCAGAGAAAGATCGGTGTCAAGCCTCCACAACCTGAAACATCTCTGAATCAGAGTCTCCGTATAGTTTAAAAATCCAGAGTTTTAGCCCCCTCCTATGTTCAGGATGTACAGTATATGGATGAAGTTTAAGGGGCAGTCTTTATCAGTCTTACACACACAAGAAAATAAAATAATAACAAGCAATACTGAATCTCAAAGATTCAAACCAATAAAAAAAGCCACAACAGCAAAGTTGAAAAAAAAAACACTGGCTGCTTTCTGTTACCCATTCTGGTGTGTAAAGTTGTATTTAATACAGCACACAGGCTTAAATCGGAGGCCACCCGACTTTCGTTCAGTCCGTTCTGAAAACATTTCAACACCTATCCAGGAGTCTTCGTCAGACATTGCCGCCAATTTAAGCCTATTTGCTGTTGCGATGACCCGGATAACTGAGAATTTGCACAGGCTTGTATTCAATACCTTTTCTTGTCCTGCATTTTCCTGTCCCCAGTTGTTTTATTATCTTATATTGCAAATGACGAAACACTTTGAAGGAAGTCTTAAAATAACTGTGATGAATGACCTGTTCTTTTGGTGTGGGCAGAACTTAATTGCAGTTGATTGGATTGGCTCCAAGACAAAATAATAAAAAAAAAAAGACTGCTTGATGATTTTGTAGTAGCACAGTCATTAATCTACATTCTATCCTTGAGCAACACGCTGGTTTTATGTGTGATGATATTCAGTAATGTGAGCTCCTGAAGATGTTGGTGTTAATGTTGTTATAGTTGTCCTTCCACATAGTTTTCAGGGACAATTTACCAGATGCTTCTAAGAAACAAGCCATCTGGCACATCAAGTTAAGCTTTCTTTCCTGAGTTTTGGGTGTCATGTTTGTCATTGCTTACCAAAAATATTATCACTTTTTTTAATTAGTGCTGTACCCGAAAGTTTCTAAAGGCATCCAGTAAACTGAGCAATTGGAAAATAATATTTTCCTCTTTATTTCTGAGCTTCCAGATTTTGTTGCTGTAGCATTAGAACCAAATTATTACTGCTACTGAGCTGAATTCAACATAATAAATAATTCTTACTAGAGATAGTAGTTTTCAAAAAATTTCTCTTGGTTTCACACCGTTTTATTTGAAAATTTGCATCAGTTGAATCTGGAAACTGAGATTAGTTCCTTGTTTATTGTAAACGAGCTCCATATAGTCAACTGGCGACATGAGCAGACTAGGTAATGAGGATGGCTGAATGGATCTTTTTCCCTGAGCATATATTCAACACTTTTATTCTCTGATCTAAAAGAAAGTTTTTTCCAGGAAAAAGTTGTGATCCCTTTAGCTACTAAGCAGCAGATAACTGAACAAATAGTGATGCAGAATTAATGAGGTTCTGCAATTCATCAATGGTATTAATTTAGATATTGGCATCAAACAATCACAAAAACAACTGGTGAAAATTTTTTTGACATTATTATGCCCTATTTGGCTTTATACGTATGTCCTTATTTTTTCCATTTATCCCACTTATGCACACTTCCACCACAGTTGTTAATGTAGGAAGTTATGAGTCACTGTGTATATATTTACTTTTCTCAAACAGCAGTGGGTGAAGCTGTGGGCCCCTTTTTGCCTCAAATAATCTGGCTGATCCCTTTACTGTAATGAATTGCTTGTGGTGAATCCAAAGTTTAGCCAAACACGGAGCTGATGCTAAAAAAGGTCTTTATTGACAGAGATGATGGATCCTCCAGGTTGACAAAAAGGCAAAGGCTCGGACAAACTCAAAAACAGGAGAGATCATGCAGGGCAACAGACAGAGAATTTAAACAGAGGCTGCAAACAGGCTAAGCATAAATCCAAAACAAGAAACAGAAATAAATCCTAAGACAGAAAAGATAACTAAACTGAACAAATAACCTAAACCACAACAGAACATTACATTTACAGTCAATGCGGGAATATTAAATTGTCTTTGTCCCGTCATTGTCACCACCAAAATACCAGAAATGCCTAAAAAAACCCACCAAAATTAAATTAGAAGCTGTGCTTGAACCATTTTGAGTAGATGCAAAAGCTTGGTGCCTTTGTAAAGGCAAACACACCAATTTCTAGTTACTGAAGTTGGAACTAAAGTGGAAGCCTGGCTAAAGGCGACTGAAGGGGGAGCCTGGCTACAGGCGACTGAAGGGGGAGCCTGGCTACAGGCTGCTAAAGTGGGAGCCTGGCTACAGGCAGCTAAGGTGGGAGCCTGGCTACAGGCAGCTAAGGTGGGAGCCTGGCTACAGGCAGCTAAGGTGGGAGCCTGGCTACAGGCTGCTATGGAGGGAGCCTGGCTACAGGCTGCTAAAGAGGGAGCCTGGCTACAGGCAACTAAAGGGGAAGCCTGGCTACAGGCAGCTAAAGGGGAAGCCTGGCAACAGGCTGCTGGAGGCCCCGGGCTACAGGCTTCAGGAGGCCCCGGGCTACAGGCTGTGGATGAGGCCTGACTGCAGGCTGTGGAGCTCGAGGCTGGAGTGAAAGTCAGACCCTTAGCAACAAAAATTCTCAAAATCAGCCTCTGGAGGATGTCAGACAGTGACAGCCAGTAGAGTCCTTCCCAGTGCTGGCTGTCTACCAGGGCGACTAGGGGTTGAGGCTTTAAAGGAAAGCCGAGGGGGTCAAAGTCTCCAATGGACCACGGTTGCTGAATCCATTTCTGAGGCCCGGGGTGCCTGAAGAGCGAAGGATCCACCTGAGTCCCCGCGTCACAGGTCAGCGACGGACCCCTCCGCGTTGCTACGTCAAACGTCTGCGACGGACCCCCCTGGGTTCCCACGTCGGACGTCAGCGACGGACCCCTCTGGGTTCCCACGTCGGACGTCAGCGACGGACCCCTCTGGGTTCCCACGTCGGACGTCTGAAGCAACAGGTCCTCCTGGACCAATTCTCTGGAATTGGGCTGAGGCAGGTCCTCCTGGACCCCCTCATTGGGCTTGACGGGAGCCGAGGCGTCGGCCAGACCCTCGGGGGCAGACTCAGGAGCCGAGGCGTCGGCCGGTCCCTCGGGGGCAGACTCAGGAGCCGAGGCGTCGGCCGGTCCCTCAGTGACAGACTCAGGAGCCGAGGCGTCGGCCGGACCCTCGGTGACAGACTCAGGAGCCAAGGCGTCGGCCGGACCCTCGGAGACAGACTCAAGAGCCGAGGCGTCGGCCAGACCCTCGGAAACAGACTCAGGAACCGAGGCGTCGGCCGGACCCTCGAAGACAGGTTTGGGTCGGCTATAGAAAGCCTGGAGGGCAGATCTGTAATGCGCCTCCACCTCTTTTAATTTTCTCTCCAGCTCCTTGGAATAGTGGCAGAAAAGGGCTTCTCTGAGGCGTTTTATGAGGGGTGCAAAAGTCCTTATTTTGTCCTCCAAATCCTTGTGAACAGCTTCTGCAGCGCCACTAGGAGGAGCTGTGGGCGGAGTCGGACAGGGAAGTGGAGGACCCCGGTCTGCTGAACAGGAAACAGCGGAAGAAGATGACGGGGCAACCGGCAAGGGCTGAGAAGCAACGACCGTTCGAGGCTGACCAGGCTCGGCTGATGGCTGCTTAGAACGGCTGGAGGAGTGGTCAACAAGCCGCCGTCTTTTCCTCCGGCGGCGGGATGACAGGCTTGGCGGAGATACTGATTCCTCCTGACGGGAAGGGACCGCCGACGCCAGCGGCGATTCATGCGCCTCATCGCCAGGAGAAGGAAATGGGACCGACTCCAGAAAAAGGTCCGGACGGAGCTCCCGGATCACCTCCGCGTCAACCTCCAGAAAAAAATCCGGATCCGGCATGAACGGCGGTGAAGGGGACTGACAGGAGAAATCCGGTGAGTGACGGCGAGAGGAGAATGGAGCGCAGGTCTGGACAAGCATAGCTCCTCCGGAACGGAGAGAATGTGTTGGCTTTGGATTCATGAGGCCGGAATATACTGTAATGAATTGCCTGTGGTGAATCCAAAGTTTAGCCAAACACGGAGCTGATGCTAAAAAAGGTCTTTATTGACAGAGATGATGGATCCTCCAGGTTGACAAAAAGGCAAAGGCTGGGACAAACTCAAAAACAGGAGAGATCATGCAGGGCAACAGACAGAGAATTTAAACAGAGGCTGCAAGGCTCTTACCAGGAGGTAGCGGACAGGGACAAGAGGAGATATTCCGGCAACTAACCGAAAACGAAGACGGGCTTAAATAGGCAACAGAACAGGAGAGCCAGGCGGGGCTAATTAACAAAAACAGGTGGAGGTGATAAAGGGAGCATAAGATTGATAAACAAAAACCTAAGGTAAGGAATAAGACTAAACGGACACGGGCTGAAATAAAAACTAACAACAAAGGCCAGATAACAAATACAGGCTAAGCATAAATCCAAAACAAGAAACAGAAATAAATCCTAAGACAGAAAAGATAACTAAACTGAACAAATAACCTAAACCACAACAGAACATTACATTTACAGTCAATGCGGGAATATTAAATTGTCTTTGTCCCGTCATTGTCACCACCAAAATGCCAGAAATGCCTAAAAAAACACACCAAAATTAAATTAGAAGCTGTGCTTGAACCATTTTGAGTAGATGCAATAGCTTGATGCCTTTGTAAAGGCAAACACACCAATTTCTAGTTACTGAAGTTGGAACATCTGAGAATTATGCTCTTCTTTTCAGTTTTTTTTTCCTGTCATGCAGCTGCAGACTAATGCAAGGAGCTACTGGCTGAAAAAACAAAGGATCCTATGGAGCCAAGACTTCAAATAAGTCAATAGTATAAAACATTACTATTCCGGACCTTTTTTTCCCAGCCGTTGTCCACGGGTTATCCTAAAGCATTCACACTCAGGGATTTCCAGTCCACCACTGCCTTTCCACACAGGCAGTGGTGGACTGGCCTACCCCCTTCAATCGCAAGCAGATCAAAAGGTTTTTTGGATTCGCTAACTTTTACCGATGTTTCATCAGAGACTTCAGCCTCAACACTCAACCTCTCACGGCACTCACATCCACCAAGACTCCATTCTCCTGGACTGCTGAAATCAATCAGGCCTTCCAGGACATCAAGAATCACTTTTGTTCTGCTCCCATCCTCACCCACCCCGACCAAAGACGACAGTGAATGCTTCAGATTCCGGCGTGGGAGCTGTCCTGTCTCAATGTTCAGAAGACTCCAATGATCATCTCTCTGCCTTCTTACCTCAACGTTTTACACTTACGAAGAGAAATTATGACATCGGCAACCGGGAACTCTGGGCCATTAAATTTGCCTTGGAGGAGTGGAGGCATTGGTTGGAGGGCATTCAGCAGTCCATAATCATTCTGCATGGACCACAATAACCTGGCTTACCTTCAGTTTGCAAAAAGACTCAACCCCTTTATTTATTTTGTCTCACAGAAACCTAGCTACAGCAACAGGACCATGATAGTATAGTGAAGTCCACTTCTAATTATTTAAATTTTCACATTCCTCGAAAATACTGTGTAAGGAGGATGAGTAGCAACCATATTTCAGACAGATTTTTTTAATTTGTCCCAGAGCAGTTAATAGAATGGTAAATGACTTGCACTTGAATAGCCCTTTAACTAGTCCGACGACCCCAATAATCAGTCATTCACCCATTCACACACACATTATCTAAACCTATCATTAGCTTTAGCTAATCAATGATCTCTTCTTGCTCTCAGCAAAGACAGACGCTTTCCCGCATATCTCCTCCTCCGGACCTCTCCTGCTTGCCTCTCTGTCTTCAAGTTGTGTAAGTCTTTCAGAGCCTTTGTCTGCAAATCATCTGAATTGAAAACTATGATAAACGATACAGCTAGTCGCTCAACACAACTGATACAATTTTCTCACAAGAAGACCAGGCGTGGGGGAGCCGAACAGCATATTTTTCATGGTCATAAAGGACAATAAGAATAAGCATAGGTTTGTTGCCAAATTTACACATTCATAGCTCTGTTGATCCATCCATTCCATCGCCTCTCAGTAATAACAACTTTACAGGATTCTAAGTAAATAAAATTGATTCTAGTTTTTAAAAAAAAAGATTGTTGGCATTCTCATGAATATAATTACAACTGTTTTGATCCAGTAGAGCTTTCTGAGCTATGAAAACAATAGCTGCACCTAAACCTTCAACTTCTTTGTTAGACCCAATCCCAACAGATTATATTAATCAAAGAAGTGTTCTCTTTGATTAATACCCCCATTTTAGACACAAATAACCCATCCTTATTAAATAGATAGGTAACACAGGCTTTTAAGGTTATCAAAATCCTCTCCCATATGCACTTGTGAACATCACCGCAAACTGCAAACTTTGAGGATGCAAGATAGAAACATTATTTGGAGGTAGAGTGTTTTGCATCTAAACATTTTAATTTTAGTTTGAAAAACGCTTTCTTGTTATTTTCATATGATATTAAATAGGAGATTTTAT
Source organism: Fundulus heteroclitus (assembly GCF_011125445.2). NCBI lineage: Eukaryota > Metazoa > Chordata > Actinopteri > Cyprinodontiformes > Fundulidae > Fundulus > Fundulus heteroclitus. Next base: position 34,995,153 of record NC_046365.1, read on the forward strand.
TCAGATTAGAAGATTCCAAAAGGGCTTATTTTAAGTTTTTTTTATGACTTTGTGATATGATATCTCACATTTTTGTTAAGTATGCACTTGTGGTCCTCAAATGTAATCACAGTGTGACCTTCTGTGTTAAACATTAGCAACTATAGAGAACATGGTATTGACAGTTTTGAATACAGAGTGAAATGTAAAATTGACTCCTTGAATGTAGCATCGACTATCCCCTCAAACTTTTGCTCATATTGTTGTTGGTACCAGTAGTATAAATTTCACATCAATAGATTTATACAGTTAGTGACTCAATGCACAGTTGTAAATAAGTCAAATAAATCAGAGAAAACTTTAGTAGTAACATTTCCTGTTTTATTTGTGATTGTTTAAAATGCAGCTAGTTTCTTATCTTAACCAATGGCTATCAACATTGTGCGCATTATTACATTTTGAGGGAGAAAATCTTTGTCCTTCTGAATGCCATGGGCAGAGTGAAAATCAGACACAAAGCTCTCTCTTCTCGCTGTGCTGCCCGCTGTGGAACAGAAGCAATCATCTTCCCAATGACAGCATGCCTGTGGATATGAGCACCGGTATGGACGTATTAATTTGGGACGTTGAGCATCATAGGAATAAGAACATCAGTGAATATCGTCTTAAGAGCTTTGCAAAGGCTGCGCGTGATTGTGTTTTAATATTTCATCCGTTCGAGGAATCCATTACAGCTACCATTTTCGAGGAATCTGAGTGCATATGACCTCCAGTAAATCATTCTGAGGCCAAAGTAAAGCTTTCACTGTATCTGCGAGTGAAAAAGATGTTTATAAATGTTACCTGTTGCAATGCAGTCCCCTTTTCTTGAGCAATGAGTCGGGCTGTCAGTGTGTCCTGGTCTGTGACCTCCCCTTTCATGTGGTCTTATCTCAGGGGCATTTGATGTTGTAAACTGGGTTATGCAATGTCACTGCCTCACCATCTTTCACTGTCACTGCAGCTACTACCTTTCTCCAGCCCTAAAAGGAAGGATCTGTTGTTCAGTGCTGCCCTGTCATCCCTCCCTGGGCTTGCCTCTAGCCTGTTTTATATGAAATGGTTCAGGTGGACTGTACTGTATGTGTGTGTGTGTGTGTGTGTGTGTGTGTGTGTGTGTGTGTGTGTGTGTGTGTGTGTGTGTGTGTGTGTGTATTTTTCAGTTTACCGTGTCAAACAAAGACATGCAATTTTCTCTGTCTGATAGGGTGCAGTGAAATGTTTCTGCCTTGATTATCAGGTTTATTGATGGTAGCAGTTTGAAATCTGGCTTTTAGTATGATGCAAGCGCTTTGTCATTTTGGGATATTGGTGAAGGCTGTGTGGCAGAGAGTGCATCCATTTCCTACAAACAGTCCAAACTGGTGGTAGAAATTGTGGAACTATATTATTTTTTTCATTGAACACACCCAATGCTCATATTCTTGGTAAATTTTAAAAAACTCAAGGATATTCAGAAGTCATGAAAAAATTAGCTCACCGCTAAATTTCACTTATCAATCTCTAATCTTTTTTTATTTGGATCAGAAAAAGAAAGTGTTGCAAGAACAAGGTGTATTCTATCTAAGCAAAATGGAAGGATGCCCCATCTGTCAAATAGCCAGTCTTACCCCCTGTGGCAGAAATAATCTGAGTGAGATTATTTTGTAGGCATCTTCCTCTCTCTAATATCAGTCCATTTCTTTTCACCACACAGCATCTCAACAAGATCAACAGCTGGGCTTTGTGTCCATTCCAGCGCCCATTTTCACAAAGAATCCTAAGACTAAAAGTAGCTCTTAGAGACATTGATTTTAGCAAAATCTTAGAATTTCCTGAATTCTAAGATTTTTCTTAGAATTTTACCTCGGTGAGATGTAAGTTGACAGGGGCCCTCCGAGTTGTCCTAAATTTCCCCCATATACATTGCCCCTGTGTGTGACAATTATTTAGTTTTGCTAATTTTCATCATCATGAGACACATTTCTTAATCCAGTCTAATCAGTTGATTTCTCTCCTTTGATAACCAGGAGCATATTTGTGTTTTTTTTTCTTGTACTATCAACCAATCACAGCTCTTATACGACAGCATCACACCTAGCAAAGGGGTCAACCACACCACCTCACTAAGATACATGTTTCTATCATCTCATTACTCACAGTTGCTCTCGGCAACGACCTGAATCACTCTTAAGCTAAGACTTCTTGATAGGATTTTTAGGCTAAGATAGAAGCTCTCTGAAAATCTTTGTAAATACAGGTACAGAACTTTATGTTTCTTAACTCTCAGCAGCAGCCTGCAAACATGTAAGCCACTACGAGAAGCGGACCAGACATTTTATTTGACTTTATTGACCTATCCTGTGTAAGTAAAAATTCAGGGGAGTTTCACAGCCGCCGGACCGTAGAGTAAATGGCAGGTCTCCATGAAAGGCATTGTGTATGTATTGTTACGATTTTAACCACTAGGTTTCATTATTACTTATTGTTCCTTTAAACTAAACCTGTCCTCTGTTCTGGTGTCCAACTTGTTCAATTTCAGACTAATTGGTCCAAAGAACATTACTTGATAAGTACCTCTATCTACATTCTTGCTGTCAAGCTTCAGTCTGAGTTTTGTATTTCTCTTGGAGAGCAAATTGTTCCTCCTTGAACACCTCTCATGTATTCTTCAATGATTTAATTATTCCATTTTTGTCTCAAACGGAACATGAGAAAACATTTCCTGTGGCTGGTCTAGTTTAGCAGTTATCTTCTTCTTTTCATCTTCATTTTTAACAAGCAATCTTTCAGGGCACTAGTAAAATTGTATTTTCTGGCTCATTAAAGGTTATGCTAGACATAGTAATTATTTCACAAGGATTACTGAAGGTATAACATAAGTGAGTAATTTAATGAGGAAAATCTAGCCCACGACTGTCAACACGACAGTGCTATTCAGAACTATGCATACACATTGAACCTTTTCCTAATTCCCCATGATGAAAAACTTTTGTGTATTTTGTTAGTATTTTGTGTGGTAGACTAACAGAAAATGGTTAATAATTCTAAAGTGGAAAAAAATTATACATAGGTTTCATTATTTTTAAGGTCCAGGTTTTGGCTGTGATTCCCCTATATTCAGATGTCCACAACGAAGCTTGTATTAAAGGCAAAACTGGACTGGACCTACCTACCTGTCTGCAACCCTCTTTTTGTTTCATTTGTTTTAAAATAGATTAGTTTCCATGTTTTAAATGATTTCACACTGACATAAAGTAGTGAACAAATACATTTACTGCTTTTACTGAACACCTGGAAACACTAAATTTATTTGGAAAAAGCCTTCCATTTTTGTGTCCATTGACCATGAAATAATCCCAGAATATATTATATATATTGCATATATAAATCAATCGGGGCACCATGGCAAAAGCAGTAATGCTCTACTTGTGAAACTTAAATTATGTTGAGCTTTCTTTTGCATAAAGACAGATATTCTTTATGCTGCACTGCCAGAGAGGGCACGCACACAAAAAATCATGTTAAAAATTATAAAAAAGGGGGTGGGGGGGGGGGGTTGATGGTTTGGTGGAGTGGGGGGTAGGTGCTCTTCCAGGCACTTCTAGACCAGTTCAAACAGCTAAAAAAAACTGTGCAAAGATAAACTGAGCCAGGAGGAATTGAGTAGGGAAAGTTAAACTGAGTAGCGTCGGTGGAACTGCGGCTTATATGGTTTACTTTTGCCAGTGGAGGCCACAGACATTTTTTCTCCCTTCCTTGTTATTTTGACTACTTTTCAATAGTTTTTCATTTGAACAGGGTCAGTGTCACTACTGGTAACATGAGACAACACATGGACTTTCTATACGAAGTGTGCAGACAAAGAAAACTGGCCGATGTTACAGAGAAATGCCCCCACTGTCCCAGGGAAAAGGAACCAACAAAGAAATGTTGGAATTCCAGATTTGCTCCACTTCAACCTTGTACCCAGGAAAATAATCCTTCCCCAGACAACAATCAATCAGAAGTGTTAAATATGGTTGAAGATCTTAATGTCAAAGTGTTTCTCAGCGGACCTCTTGTACCCATTTATTGTGGAGAAGCACTACAAAATCTTAACCTGACAACAGCCAGCTGCATGTCGCTCCGCCTAGCTCCACTCACATACATCTGGGACACCGCAATAGGAATTGCCTTTACTGAAGGCTGGGCCTTATCAAAACTCCTTGCATATGATTGGATAAGCCACTTTTCTGTCATCTTTATCTACGTGCTATTTCAACCACTCACACCGAAGCTAACCCGTGACGCTGATGAGACCGACGCAGGGGAAAAAAACCTTTTTTTTATTTTTTTTATGTGTTTGCGGCTCTAGTGGCACGCATTTTATTGACAGTGAGCTGACAGGAAGAGGGGGGGTGGGGGGGACAGGCGGCAAAGCGCCGCGGGTCGGAGTCGATCCCGGGCCGACCGCGTTGAGGACTAATAGGCCTCCTTATATGGTTCGCGCTAACCGCGAAACCATATTTGGCAAAACTTGCCAAATCCGGTCGGGAGAAGGGCGAAAACATGGTTTCCACCAACAAAAGCCTTCAGAGCCGTTCTCTGATGTTCTTTTAATGAAACAATATCAGATAGATTGGACAACACAGAAGAAATAGCAGCATCAATGCTAACGCTTGCTTCCTCGATGCGAGCCGCCATTGTTGTTGGAATCTCACGGTCACTTCTCCGCTACGTCACATCCAGGAAACACCCGCCCTGCGTCCTGATTGGCCAGACCATAAATTTGGTTGGAGAAATCACTTTCAATGAGCGGTGTCCCAGATGTATGTGAGTGGAGCTAGGCGGAGCGAGACATGCAGCTGGCTGTTGTCAGGTTAACAAAATCTATGGAATTTATTAACAATTTCATGATTTTCTAGGAATATACAGTCACCAGCCATTTTATTAGGTACACCTTGCTAGTACCGGGTTACACTCCCTTTTGCCTTAATCTTTTGTGGCATAGATTCAACAAGTTACTGGAAACATTCCTCAGAGAGTTTGGTCCATATTGACATTAAAACATTATACAGATGCTGAAGATTTTTCAGCTGCACATCCATGATACTAATCTCCCGTACCACCACATCCCAAAGGTGCTCTATTGGATCATGATCTGGTGACTATTGACACAAGGCAGGATGGATCCAGAACGCTGCTGCCCGCGTTCTCACAAAGACCAAGAAAGTAGAGAACATCACCCCAGTTCTAAAGTCCTTACACTGGCTCCCTGTATCTCAGAGAATAGACTTAAAAATACTTCTGTTAGTCTATAAATCCCTGACTGGCTAAGCACCTAAATACATCACAGACTTGTTATCAGTGTATCAACCCGCCAAACCACTAAGGTCTTCTGGCTCAAATCTACACTGTATACCCAGAACCAGAACCAAACACGAAAAAGCATTTAGTTTTTATGCTCCACTTATCTGGAACAAACTCTCAGAAGTCTGTAAAAGTGCTGAAACCATGAGTTCCTTTAAATCCAGGTTAAAAACCTATTTGTTTAGAGTTGAAGTATGAGTCCAAATTGTCTTATACTGTATTTGTCCTGCTGCTATTATTCTAATGCAATGTGCTTGCCTCGGTTATTTTTCCCCTCTGTCTCTGTAATGCGTTTCTTTCCTCTGTTTTTGCTTTGTTAATGTACAGCACTTTAAATTGTCTTGTTACTGAAAAATGTTTTACAAATAAACCTGCCTAGCCTTGCCTTATGCACAAAACTGACTCTTGAACCTCTGCGCAGAACTGACTCCAGCGTTATAGAGGGAAACTGGAAGGAACCGTATTCCAGTGCCAGTTCAAGTTCTAACTACGCTGCGTTCTTTGCAATCAGAACTTTTCAGAGGGAGCTGACTGACAGGCTGGTGTTTCACAGCCCTCCATGAGCCATCCCATCCCAGCCACATGGGACCGCCTCATCTATATTATGTTCAGATACATAAAAGTCTCCTAAACTCTGGCTCTCATTTGCAGCAAAAAATGCATTCATATTACTATAAGGCTACCATCTGTAAACGTATTTGCTTTTGTTTAATAGAAAGCATTTTTATTCAATATATGTGATATCTATTTGTGACGTGTTATATTGGCCTCCTCAACTTAGGATTCCGCTACGTTATAATAATTATTACACTTATCCTCACTCTCATAGTTGTGTTGGGAACAAAATAAAAAAAAATAGGTTCCTTGGTTGGTGCTTTTAGGTATTTTTTTTATGTGACATCCTGACTTCACATAGTGTGTGTGGTGACAAAAATATGAGATGCGTAGTCACGTCATTACAATGATCAGCTCAAAGCAGTAGCTAGACAGAGTCATTTGGATTAGATAGACATTTTTAAACAAAATGTGTACAAGCACACAAACCTGTTTTTTATTGAGTTACTGATGTCATTAAAAGATTATAGCTACAACTTTTCATCAAGACAATTCATTTCTCAAAACGAATACATCCAAATAACATATATAGAGTGGTGCATAAAAAAGTATTAATTTCACTGAACAATAACTATATAGTATATAAATAATTGTTTTATCAATTTTGACAGGTCCAAAATGTAAAAATATTTACTTCTGGTTGTGATGCCAACATCAACACGAAAGGATTCTGCATCAACAGGAATAGTTGGTAGAAGTCACGTGAGATAGAGCTAAGGTGTTGTCAGATCATAGTACCTTTGTGACAGCGCTGAAAAATGGCTTCTTCTCGGCATTATATGTCTCAAAATCAAGCGGACCAGAATAGAAGCAAAACGAGGGTGAACATTGATTAAGGATGAGTTAAACTTGTAGCTATCGCCTGTAAGAAACTGTTGGTTTGCTTTAATTCAATACAAATATCCTCAAAGGTTATTTGTATTGTTATTTGGACAGTTGGTGGGAGCCTTCCAGGTATTTATACTGATTCGCATATGGATTTAGAGGCGGCGATAGGGCGGCCCAAGATAATGTAGAGATGCACCCAATATCACACAAATTGTGATGTACAGAGGTTACACACGCTGTCCAACTCCACCAGGACGGCACATCAATGTGTCCCATTGCCAGGTTTGCTGTGTCTCCCAGCTCCTCTGGAATATGGAGGACATTCCATAAGACAGGCAGTTCCTCTAGGAGAGCTGGACAGAGCCATCAGAGGTCCATCAGGAGGCATCTGCTCTTCTGTGCAAGGAGGAACAGAATGAATACTACAGTACCAGAGCTCTACAAAGTAAGCCACTGGTGTGAATGTCTCTGACCAAACCACTAGAAACAGACTTCATGAGGGTGTTTTTCAGTTTCACTTTTTCTGTAACGTCAGATTATACCCCTTTTGAGTTAATAACTGTCACTTTAAAAAAATAATGCAGGAACCTTTTGTTCCTAACACATTACCCTTCCACATAAAATGGTAAAAATGGCAAAAGGCTTGTGCTTATATAGCGCTTTAACTACTCAGACAACGGCAAAGCGCTTTACACTACAATCAGTCATTCACTCATTCACACCCTGACGGTGGTGAGCTATGTTAGTATCCAGAAGTGAGGCTGTCATACACCGGCGCCATCGGGCCCTCTGACCACCACCACCAGGCAATTCGGTTGAAGTGTCTTGCCCAAGAACACAAATGAGAGGGTCAGAGCTGTCCTGCAATCCACCAATTGCAGGACAGTTGCAGTCTCCCCATAAGTAAAACCTTCCTGGCCTTTCAATATTAGGTCAGTGCGTTCTCAAAGGGGAAATGTGGCATTTAAATCTTATTCATCGTTCAAAGAAAGCAAGAATCCTTCAAAACTTGCCTCTCCCAATGTTGATTTTATGACACCCATATAAACGTTTGTTTTTCTTCTAGTTTTAATGAGGCTCAGGGGGGTTTGAATTACAGCTGACTAGTTTTCAGTGCGTTGTCTTCATAGAGCTGTAGGTGGAACAAAGGGATAGAAGCGTTATTAGCCAAGACAATCTCTGAAGCAGAACAGATGAGATGTGCAAGGCCAAAAAGACAGAAGGACATTGTTTAATATTTGTCTCGGGTGTTTGTAGACCACATGATTGTGAATGCAAACCAGGTGAAGGGCAGAAAAAGGCCCCTCAAGCCCCAAATGCAGCAAATTCTCTGCAGCATTCCCCCCCACACCCCTCCAAAAGGATTTATTTTTTTTAATCTGTCTTCTGCAGAGATATTTCATATAAATGTAGGAAATGTTTTTCTGTGTTAAACATTGGACATCTGAATGCAAAGCTGTACATTGTTTGGAAAAACTACAAATTTTTACTAGACTTGTTTTAAGCTCTGGCAATTTCTCAACATATTTTGTGGTAATACTGTTTTCTAAAATTAACAAATTTTTAGAAAACTAGTTCTTGAAATTGCAGCTATGTTGATTCTTCTCTATTTCATAGTTGAAACCGATTTACATATTCTTTTTTCCTTTACGATTTATTGTTTTGTACATTTAAACATTTTCTGTATACAGCAGTGGGATATTTCTGTAACAGGAGTTATGTTCTGTACTTTATATACAAATGTCCCTCATGAAAAGAATCATGACAAAGTAAACAACTTCCTCATGCAAAGTTATTAGTGTTAAAATTGTTAAAAGAGCATCCGTTTAAAACTTCTAATGGTTATTGGTCCTTGTAGCCATTACTAAATCCTTAAAAAAATTAAGGATTTAAAGTAAGGCCAGTTCTTATTTAAACTGGCCTTACTTTGCCCTCTTTCTATTCCAAACAAGATATAAGCTGATAACTAGCCTACATTAAAGGCATATTTTTAAGACCAATTCAACATTTCTATATTTAGTCAACTTATGAATTGAACCACAAATATTTCTTAAGATAAAATTAAGAGGCAAATGTCTTCAATAAAACATATGCCTTTCATCTGTCTATCTTTAATCCCCCACTAAGTAACATTTTTACCTTAATATATCCTCTTCTAAGTGGTAGTGGTAATCTTCTAATACTTTAGAACATGAAATTCAAGCCGGAGTTGCACTTTTAAAAGGTTTATTTTAAAAATAAAAACAAACAGAAACAGATGTGGCCAGGAAAATGTCTGGAGTGGAGCAGGCTGCAGGAGAAGGCAAATAAGAACAATGGGCTCAGCTAGAATCATGCTCAAAACAGTCCAGGGTCATCTCCAGAATCAGAGAGCCGATGAGGTGTCCAGCAAGGGCAAGGAAACGTCAAATTCAACAACTTAATCAAGGTAAAAAAACAGGCAGGCAGATAGACAAACAAGGAATTCTGGAAGGCTAACTCACACAATGGCTGTGAGTGACGGTGGGAGGCAGGAATAAATGAGCAGAGTCCCAGGTGAAATGACTTGAACCTAATCAGCAGCAGCAGGTGAATTAAATAGAAGTAAACTGGCTGGAGCTATGGTAGAGGGTGCTCACTGAAATAAACATGAATTTAACAGAAATACAAGGACATAATCACACTGAGAACATAAACACCAAACCCCAAGGACAAATGAATGTAAGAATTAACTAGAAGGCAAAAAGTAAAGAAATGTAGTAATGAGGAAAAACATCTAGCAAATCTGAAATGTGAAGAAGTGACCCTTATGGCAAAACCCTGATGGCAAAAGTAATAATTGAGTATGGCAAGACCTATAGACCTATAGAGCTGCATTACATGATTTCTCTTTTTTTAATCTACCTTTATTTGTGTATAAAGTCAATGTGCCTATCCTTCCCCATGAATATCTCTGTCACAAGGTTGTAAAACTCATCCTTGCTGCTTGCCGTTTGAATGAAGTCTTGCTGCTTCAATGGAGATAATTGTTAAGGGCAAGAGTCGTTCTAAATCGGTCCTATCCCGACTGTATGTTTTCAGTCCTTTCAATACAATAAATGGAAATTAAATATGAAAATAAAAGGCACAGAAAGCAGAAAGATAGACAGAGTTGGCCATCTTCTTGCAAGTACCTCCTGCTTCCACTGGAAATCCAGTTTAGTAACATGCTTAATTTTAGAGATGTAATCTTATATTTTGTTTGAACAAATTTTAATAAGGGTATCATTAGACTTCCCGGTGCAACACACGCACCACCTGCTTAGAAGAGAAACGTTACTTACTCTTAGTTTCCTTTTTGCAATGATGTCTTTCAATTTATGTAATTATTAGGCAGCTCATTCATGATGACTACCTGATGTTAAGATAGCTGTAATGTTAGCTAAACCGTCAGCCTTGCCCTTCTCTGTTATTATGGATGATGAATGCTTGCTCAGTATGAGGGATTGCTGCAAAGCCATGGACAATGCAGATGACTCTCCCTGTGGCTCTACGGTTCTTCAGGAGGAGTGAATGCTACTTGTCAAGACTTTATGCAATCAACTGGGTTTCCTTAGATAGAAAAATTTTTGACCAATCTGTATGATTTGATTGAATTTGACTTTGTAAAGTGCCTTGAGATGACATGTATAATGAATTGGCGCTACATAAATAAAATTATATAAATAGAATTTTATTGAATTGGATGTCCCCCAGTCAACAGAACAGAACACAAGAAGGGTTGAGGTTTGACAGAGAAAGCAGGGAACGTTAGTTTGAGATTAAACAATTTGGGATTGCTTCCTTATATTATGTTTTCAGTGCTTTTAAGGTTTACCAGAGGTTGAGTCCTGAAGCTAACAGGGTAAGCAACCTGGAGTTAATGTTTGTGTATTCCGGTCTGCTCATAACACAAAATATGACTAAAAAGTCCTGTTTAAGCAACTTCTAATATTTGCTAGCATTAGTAGCTAAAAACTTTGCTACTAGACAAGTAAGACAGTTTGGTTAAACATAATGCTTGTTTTAATTGTGTTCTGCAATCATCTGATAGTGCCACAATCATTCACATAGCATTAATAAAGAACACTAATGTTGATTGTTATCAAGCTAATGGCCCCGTGACCAGGAAGTGGCCCAACATAACTTCTGGTCATCTGTCCCCTTACAGCGGCCCCCATCATCTTAATTTACCAATGCAAAGCTAATTATGTCCGGAGAAATAATTACATTAATTAAACATCACAATTCCTAAAGGTTATTGATTTTTTTATTTAGCAAATCATTCTTTGAAATCTAATTTTCTCAGATAATTAGTTAATTGATAGTTTTATATAACTCAGAGTTGCATTGTGAATCGGTTGAACACATACTAGTTGTTGTTCTAAATTAGTTAGGCCTAAGCTAATTGGACATCATTCCAAATTCTTTAAGATGAACTTTGATTCTCTGAAAGAACCTAAAGATCCTCACTGAATTCTGAAACTCAGTGAATAATTTCATGTTGATCTTTGTCCGCTCAAGCTTAATTTTGCTTTTAGTTTTGCAAATTGTAATGCAGTCTAAAGTGTTACTATGACAATGATGCATGCTGCTCCTTTAGTTATGATATGGCTGAGTGAGTTGTATATTTTTAAAGGGCAAATAAGCTCTTTCTTCCATCAGAAGTTTGGGAGCCTTATATGACCAGCGGTTCCCAGCAGTGTATGAGGGATGGACAGTGCTGCGTAACTTTATGCCTTATACACAGAGAAACCTCTAGTTACTTTCTCTGGCATCTCATTACTATGACTATGGGGCAATATGACAGAACATTTTTTAAATCATCCCTTTAAAAAATCTAGGTATACCTGGATACAAACATCCAGTACATGCCTAGTTCAAACGACCACTGCAAACGACCACAAATTGTTCTGAGTTTAGAAGGGTTGTGCTGTGTCCACATTCCTGTTGAAAGCGTTTACTCAAAGCCCAACTCTGATAAATCTGTGAAAGTGTTGACCAGAACAACTGTGTGTATGGCTTTGGCCAGATTTCTTTCTGCAGCAGCAAAAGGTTCTGTAGTAAACACCAGCACGCTTATCCAGGCATGACCTGTTCAGCTGTCACTTGAATTATATAGTGTATATCAGACAGAGGCCGCTGTGAAATGAAGAGTCAAGAATAACGTAATGAAATTTAGGTGAGACACTGTCTCAGAATGTCCACAGATTACACATAACATGCAGACACAACAACACATGTTTTAACACTTAAAAATAGAGGAGAATGTTGACAGTTAAGCTCAGTGATTATATTTGAGTTTTACTGAAGAAGTTCTTTTTCATTAACGGTGTCCCACAAAACCAGAGATAATCTTTAAGCGGAAAAATAAGTTGTTCTCATTTATTTATTTATTATTCATGCAACCAAAGATTTATTTACTTTTGCACTGGCCACAAAATACCCATCAAAATAAAAGGTAAAATTTTAAACGGAAAATTTGATAAAAATAAATTAAAATATGTATTTTGTCTTAAGGGATTTCTCATTCCCAGTATAAAGAAACATTGTCAAGGATTACTGTTGTAAACAGAAATGACCTCTTTAGACAACTTCTAAATAGGCACTCTGTTATTTTATTAGGATGTTATGTGGAGGGTAGTGTTTATTTTGCTTTAGCTTATGCAAAATCCTTTCCTAAATCACCTCAAGGGCTTCAGGGGAACTCATAAAAACAAAGCCAACAGTTTTATTAGTTTTTTTCAGTTTCTTCGAGTCACTGACTGGTGCTGTTATCCAACAGATGAGGTTCTCTAGCAGATAACATCAGTTTGCCAGATGAAGAAAATCAACAAAATGAGTCATTTACATAAACAGATTTCAGTACTGATTTAATTAAAACTTTATAGTAGATACCAGTCCCACCTAAACAATATCTTAATGTTCAAGGTAACCAAGATGGATTCACATGACGACTAAACAATAGCACCAACAATGTCAGATATTGCCTTTTTGGAAGTTGGTGCAGGGAAAAGATCTTGTAGGTGAACTGGGCCTGGAGAACCCAAAGTGGCCAGGACTTACTCAGACTCTGGGGAGTTTTTAAAAACAAGAAAACAGGAATAGGGAAGGGAAATCCCAAAGGTATGGGGGGAAACGAGTTTCCTTAACTGTAAACAATCCTGGGAAAGCTAAACGCACTCATGAGGTACAGCCAAAGAATCAGGTTGAGGTCAGGACTTTGACCAGAACATTGATTCTTGTTGTCATTATCTACAGGCTTGTGTGATCCATTTCTTTGTTTAGTGGTTCCTAGTGTTTATTCATATTTCCATTTATCCCTGTTTCTCTTGTTATTATGTGTCATTACATATACTATAGCTGTGAGGGAAGCAGGAAGCAAAAGGAAAGAAATATCATACAGGTCACGAAGGCAACAAATTTAAATAAAAAAATTAAATATACTGTATACTGTATTCTTTAATTGATAAAACAATTAAAAAAATACCAAGTAAATACAGGGCCAGTTTCACAGATACCGATACCGATACTAATGCCGATACTTTTTAATATTTTAGTTTGAGGTATCATCAAACTTCTGACCATTAGGTGCTTTTGTGGTTTTTCCTTTGCAATATTTTGTTAAACCCTAGAACAGAATATGGTCTAAGGGCTCAGGTGACTACTAAATACTTTAATAACATTATATTAACATGATAAACATAAACAATAGAAAAAAATGCTTTTATTTTTCTTAAATAAAAAAAGCTAATAAAATTCAGAGCAAATAAAAAAATTGAGGTAGGGAGTTGAGAAACTATAATAAACAATAAAATGGAATTTCTCACCTACAGTGCAGTTATTTTTGGGAATTCTCATAAATAAAAAAGTGTAAAACATTATCACACCACAAAACATGTTATATAAGAAATGTTCAAACTAAATAATTAATGTTCAAGTAGAATTGGGCTCAAGAAGTACAATAAAAAATCAAAAGAAAATTCACTTTAAGGATTTTTCTTTTAAAAAAGTACCACAACCCTACCAATGTAAAATAAATAAATAAATAAATCAACCAATGATACTCAGAAAACTCCCTGTGGGACAAAACTGCAGCAGTGCATTTAAGAGTGAATATGAAACCAAAGTATCCACCTCACCGTGCGGATATCGATATGATACCGACACCAAATTGGTATCAACATTATTGATAATTTTGGATTGATCCGCCCACCCCTGCTAGTCAGATTGAGTTGTTGAAAACTACACCCAAATATCTTAGGTGCAAGTGTCCAGAGGAGCCTGTAACACCAAAGCCTTCTTTAATCTTAATTACAGGAGTCATGTTTATAGTGCAATGATTGAGGAATTTTAAAAATCAGAAAAGTGTCTTTTGATCATGTCTTGATTCCTGTCGAGCTGACATTTAAACAAGACTATTTGTGAAGCTCTTATGCCATTAAAGAACAGTAGAGCTGGATGTCATCATCACAGAGATACACGTTATCATTATAGTGCCCTTTAATCTGCCTGATCAGTGGTACATAAAACAAGAAGGACGAGGATCCACAAGAGAGACTTAAGGAAACCCACAAGACAAAGCAGTCTTTTCTGATTTGAGATTCACACATTAAAGAGCAGTCAGATTAAACCGGTCTCTTGAAAGCTGCATACTAGGTGTGCTAATTACTGTTTACAAACACATTTTGCATTGTCTGAGCTTTGAAAGCATTGGTGTGTTGGGTTAAAAGGAACAAAAGTTAAAAATAGATAAATAAAATATGATATAGAAATATGAATCTAAAATTATTTTTGAAAGAAATCAACTGTGGCACATGACCTAACTCATTTGCTGTATTGTTTTGAACCCGGTTGATCCAGCTAAGATGGGAAAATATGCAATCCGGACAGCAGAAAGAAAGAACATCACTGAACAGCAGCAGGTTGGGTTTCGCATACCCAAGCTATGCATACAGAGCAGCTGAACAAGCTATACCTGAGCACTGTTATTATCACTACATGTTCCCTTTGGGTATCTTATAGTCAAACAGCAGAATCTGTAGTTACTTTGTGTTGGAACAAAAATAAAAGAAAGATAAAGGTTATCCAAGGTTGAGGAAAGTGGATTTCACTCTGACAAACTAACTTCTAGACCAAGGACATTTGCTGATCCTGCATAATCAAGTGGCTTTTCTGGGTCAGTTGTCAACGGAAAATGAAGGACAGGTGTTGCTTCCCCCTAATGAATGGAAATATGTTAACAAATTAAAAAAATCATGCAGATTTGAAACTATCCTCGCAAGACAAACTGTTCACTTGCATACAATGAATAAGTAAGCCACATATAGATGTGAAATTCATGTAAAGTTGTAAAACAGACAAACCACGAATGTTTAGAAAATTTTGTAAAAGAACTACAGGGATGATAATTAAATGTGCACATCATAGACTCATTTTACTTTAGTTTAAATGTTTTTTTTAAAGAGGGCCATTTCCTTGAATTGAGATTAGCACTTCAGTCCTTTAGTTAGATTTACCCATAGAGGCATATTTCCATCTGGAAACCTAATCTGCATGTAAACACTGATTACTTACCAACCCCTGCTTCATAGAACAGTTTATAAGATGGAATGCTAGTTCTTTGGATCCAGTGTTCCAACAACAAACTGTCCTTTAAATGGGACATAATATACAAAATCCACTTTTTAGCCCTTAAATAGAGTTTGTTGTGTACTCTGAGTCTCCAGGAGTGCAGGGAATTTGAATTTAGTCTTTCCAGGTACTGGGTAGATAAATTTATATTCTGTTTGGGTGATATTTTTCTATCCGTTCAGTGTTCTCCATTTTCTGGTACGTTTTTTGAACAGTAGTAGTGACAGTTAAGGACCTTCTTTGACTCTGTGTTGGCATCAGCCATTTTCTGTGGTGTGGTTTGTTGGAGCAGCAGCTTATCTGTAGCTGAGAAAGCTTTGTCCTGGCATGCCCTCTGGACTCAATGCAGGTGGTGGGAGACAAAAGAACTATTTGAAAGATAACATCATTGATGGAAAATGTCTCCCTTATTCAATTCAATTCAATTCAATTTTATTTATATAGCGCCAAATCATGAAACATGTCATCTCAAGGCACTTTACAAAGTCAAGTTCAATCATATTATACAGATTGGGTCAGATTATACAGATTGGTCAAAAATGTCCTATATAAGGAAACCAGTTGATTGCATCAAAGTCCCGACAAGCAGCAGTCACTCCTGGGGAACCGTAGAGCCACAGGGAGAGTCGTCTGCATTGTACATGGCTTTGCTGCAATCCCTCATACTGAGCAAGCATGAAGCGACAGTGGGAAGAAAAACCACCCATTAACGGGAAGGAAAAACCTCCGGCAGAACCGGGCTCAGTATGAACGGTCATCTGCCTCGACCGACTGGGGTTACAGAAGACAGAACAGAGACACAACAAGACAGACAAACAAGCACAGAAGCACACATTGATCTAGTAATCTGTTCTACATTAGATGGTAGTAGCGGGTGAGCCGTCTTCTCTGGATGATGTCACAGTTAACAGAACGCCAGACCAGGTGTACCTACTATGAAGAAAAAGAGAGAGAGCAAAAAGTTAAAAGCTGAAATGACGACAGTCATTTCAATGTAATACAATGCAAAACTGGAGAACAGTAGACTGAAGAACAGTAGAAATCAGTAGAGTGAGAAAATTAGACCCTGATGTCCTCCAGCAGCCTAGGCCTATCACAGCACAACTATAGAGATAGCTCAGGGTATGAGCCACTCTAACTATAAGCTTTGTCAAAAAGGAAAGTTTTAACATTAGTCTTAAAAATAGATAGGGTGTCTGCCTCACGGACCAAAACTGGGAGTTGGTTCCACAGGAGAGGAGCCTGATAGCTAAAGGATCTGCCTCCCATTCTACTTTTAGAGACTCTAGGAACCAGCAGCAGACCTGCAGTCTGAGAGCGAAGTGCTCTGTTAGGAACATACGGGGTAATCAGAGCTCTGATATATGGTGGAGCTTGATTATTAAGGGCTTTATACGTTAGAAGGAGAATTTTAAATTCTATTCTTGATTTAACAGGAAGCCAATGAAGGGAAGCTAAAATTGGAGAAATATGATCCCTCTTGTTGATTTTCATCAGAACTCTTGCCGCAGCATTTTGAATCAGCTGAAGACTTCGAACTGCATTTTGTGGACTTCCTGATAGTAAAGAATTACAATAGTCCAGCCTTGAAGTAACAAATGCATGGACTAGTTTTTCAGCATCACTCCTGGACAGAATGTTTCTAATTTTGGCGATATTCCGGAGGTGAAAAAAGGAAACTCTGGAAACCTGTTTAATATGGGATTTAAATGACATGTCTTGGTCGAAAACAACACCAAGATTTTTAACTTTATTACCAGAGGCCAAGTTAATGCCATCCAGATTAAGGGATTGATTAAGAACTTTACTTTTTGAAGACTCTGGCCCAAAGATTACAACTTCTGTCTTGTCAGAATTTAAATGCAGGAAATTTAAAGTCATCCAGCTTTTGATGTCATCAAGACATGACTGCAGTCGAAGTAACTGATTGGATTCATCAGGATTTATGGATAAATATAGCTGAGTGTCATCAGCATAACAGTGGAAATTAATCCCATGCTGTCTGATAATTTTGCCAATCGGAAGCATATATATAGTAAATAGAATTGGTCCAAGGACTGAACCCTGTGGTACTCCACAAGTGACCCTAGAGTTTGAGGAAGATTTATTATTAACATGAACAAACTGGAATCTGTCCGACAGATAAGATTTAAACCAGCCTAATGCTTTTCCCTTAATCCCTACAGTATGCTCAAGTCTTTGTAGGAGAATATTGTGATCAACTGTATCAAATGCAGCACTGAGATCTAACAGGACAAGTATAGACACAAGTCCATTATCTGAGGCCATGAGAATATCATTAGTGACCTTCACCAGAGCTGTTTCAGTGCTATGATGAGCTCTGAAGCCTGACTGAAACTCCTCAAGTAGGTCATTACTTTGTAAATGTTCACATAGTTGATTAGCAACTACTTTCTCAAGAATTTTAGATAAGAAAAGAAGATTAGATATAGGTCTGTAATTTACTAACTCATCTTGATCAAGAGATGGTTTCTTAAGTAAAGGTTTAATAACAGCTACTTTAAAAGCCTGTGGTACATATCCATTTACCAAGGATACATTAATCATGTCTAAAATAGGACCACTGATCAGAGGGAATACCTCCTTAAACAACTTGGTTGGGATTGGGTCTAACATACAGGTAGAAGGTTTAGATGAAGCTAAAATTTTAGATAGCTCAGAAAGCTCTACTGCTTTTAAACAGTTCAGACACTGCGCAGGTTCTAAGGATTCCTCCAATGCTGCCTCACTTACTGAGGATGAGGTAATCATGTTTGGGAGGATGCCAATTATTTTATTTTTAATGGAATCAATTTTATTTATGAAGAATCCCATAAAATCATTACTGCTAAGAGCTAAGGGAATGGATGGAGTTGTTGCAGAGCTGAAAAACTCTTTCAGTGACAGACTGTTGCGACCTAGAAACTCAAAGGATTGCTTCCCCAGGTCTTTTATCCCAGCTGCTGCTAGACTGTGCAGTCCCTGCTCCTCACAACAGACTCAGTAAGTGTTTGCATACATGTTAATGGTTGCATGAGTTCTTGATCTGATGAATAATCATTTCCACTGTCTCTCAGATGCTAATGTCTATTTGCACACGCTTTAGCTTCTCTGAGGTGTTTGCTAAAGTTCTCACATCATTCTGTAAATCGGCTGCTGTCTTTCCTCTATTTAACCTGACATATTGAATTTTTTTACGTAATGTATGCTTTTCACCTGAATATGCTGTTTTATCAATTAATAATTGCACAATATTTATTTTTTTCCCTTTCTGATAAGTTAATTCTCTTCAGCTTTAAAACTTAACTTAAATTAACCTTTTTTTTATTCCTGTTACTTAATCTGTTGTGTAACTTTGGTGCATCCTGTCTACGTGTTTTTGCAACATCAACACCTGAATTTACCCATTTACTTATTTTTTATTTTTTTTTATTTTCACAGGCTTTTTTAACGGTTTGAATCTGGTTTATAAAATCTTCACGTTCTAGAAGTTTTATTTTTTTCCCCATGTGTCCCAAATACAGGGAATTAGAATTAATTCTGTTTTTAACTCTTTTAATGTGTTTTGACAGTAGGTTGTGGGCCCATTATTACTTCTAAATACCTATATATAGAAACGGCTGATGATAAAAAAAGTTTGAGGGGCACACTATTGGTTGGAGATTATCACATAACAATAAATTCTACATGAACATAAATCCATCCACGGTCACATGCCTGCTGCTGGATTTTTAAGTGTGGTCAGTCCAGGGCAAGTTTCCCATTGACTTCATATGTTAGAGTGACATTCACACTTGTTGTGACTTTGATTGGCAAGAATGATGAGTTAATCTGATTGGCTGAAGAATGATACAAAAAATTGCCGAATGGCCACTGGCGCAGAGAGATGCGCCATTAGGAGAATATTTAGGTAACCAATTAGAAACCAGCATGAAGTTACATGGAAGCCAAAGGGTTACAAAGATACATACTTATTTGTCCGGTGCCCCTCGACTTTGAAACATCAAAATTAGGAGGCCTGTACAAAAGAATAACCCCTAGTGACTCAAAATGGAATTCCATTGCTAAAACATCAAAGGTCAGATGCAATTTATGAGAACAGATGTTATAATTACTTATTTTTGTAATTTGTTTATTGTCTCTACACTTTTTATTAGTAAGTAACCACTGCTTGTATCAGAAAGGTAATTAAAATTAACCTGGCCAGCCAAACAGATAATGTGCAGCACTCTACATCCTGCGCATTATTCAATTCAATTCTATTTATATGGCACCAATTCATGAAACATGTCATCTCAACGCACTTTACAAATTCAAATTCAATCAGATTATACAGATTGGGTCAGATTATACAGATCAGTCAAAATGTCCTATATATAGGAACCAGTTGATTGCATCAAAATCCCGACAAGCAGCATTCACTCCTGGAGAAGCATAGAGCCACAGGGAGAGTCGTCTGCATTGTCCATGGCTTTGCTGCAATCACAAGCATGAAGCGACAGTGGAAAGAAAAACTCCCCTTTAACGGGAAGGAAAAACCTCCGGCAGAACCAGGCTCAGTATGAACGGTCATCTGCCTCGACTGACTAGGGGTTACAGAAGACAGAGCAGAGACACAACAAGAGAGACAAAAAAGCACAGAAGCACACATTGATCCAGTAATCTGCTCTACATTAGATGGTAATAGTGGATGATCTGTCTTCTCTGGATGATGTCACAGCTAACAGAACGTCAGACCAGGTGTACCTACTATGAAGAAAAAAAGAGAGAGAACAAAAAGTTAAAAGCTGAAATGACAACAAGCAATGCAAAACTGGTGAAAAGTAGACCCTGATGTCCTCCAGCAGCCTAAGCCTATAGCAGCATAACTATAGAGGTAGCTCAGGGTAACATGAGCCACTCTAACTATAAGCTTTGTCAAAAAGGAAAGTTTTAAGATTAGTCTTAAAAGTAGACAGGGTTTCTGCCTCACGGACCAAAACTAGGAGTTGGTTCCACAGGGGAGGCGATTGATAGTCAAAGGATCTGCCTCCCATTCTACTTTTTTCAATTATCAATCTGGGACTGCTCCTATTGAATCTGTTTGAGGAAAGGAGCAAAACTCTCCAAGCTGATTGGACAAAGCAACACTTAGTGCCTGCCTACCAAAGGTTAGTTTTAGCCAATCACAGTATCAAATTAAAACATAAACAGCAGCCATCATGAGTAACCCCAAAAAAACATAAGTTGTTGCTGTTCTACCATCAAAAAAGAAATCTTGGATTCCTATGAAACTGATGCCATAGCAGCAGCTACGCGTGCGTCCTCCTGCTCTGCCATGTTTACATTGGTTTGGCTTAAACGCCAATACTGCAACGTGATTGTCCCAAACTGTTTTTTGTCCGGAAACAAACGCTTTAAGCCTGAGCGGTACACAATGGATTCTCGTGTGTTTGTCAATGCACAAATACCGCGAGAATTCACCTTACAGGCAAGGTTAAATTAACATACTAACTAAAAAGAACATAGGACCTAATGTAGAACCCTGAGATATATCAACAACCATCAATCATGTCAGGAAATGTGTCTGACACCAATCCTCTCAGAAATTTGAAAGATAAAACACTATTGGTGGCCAAATAGCAGATTTGGGTAGTACTGCAAGGCTTTTCCACCGCTACAGAACAAACAACAAAGTAATAAAATACCTTCTAACAGCTTAAATAATTTACAAGGGATTTTAAATTTCCCTGATTTGTCTGAAAACGTAAACAGTCATTAGCATCAATGTCCAACAACCACATCCCTACTTTACAAGATTGGTCACGAATTATAAATGTGCATAGGTGGATGTGGCTTCCTGTTGCCTGTTACAAAATACAGTTTGTAGCAAACTCTGATCTAAATCCAATGTCATGAGTGCATGGAAAAGCTGTCCACCCACTCACTAATGCCCTGTCACTCTTCTAATTTGTCTCTGCATCAAACTAATAAAAAATAGATAATTATCATAGTGAGTGTAACAGCTTCAAACAATTGTGTTAATATATTGGCAGCAGTTATGACAGTTCTAACATTACTTTTTTAAGTAAAAGCAAATAGGCTATGTTAGGAATGTTTAACTTTTGTTGTAAATTGTTTAACCTTTTGATATTTTTCATTATCGTACAGTCAGAATTTATAAGCAGACCATCCCTATTTTAGAACATAACATTTGACAGGAAATCTACTTCAGCATATCATTCATGGACATATTAAAACAGTAAACTTTTTTCTTCACCATAGTGTCTGTTCAAAGTACTCACCCGTACTACTTTGGAATACACCTTACTTGCTGAAACATTCACATCTGCATGCTTTTAAATAGGTTGGTGAAATATTCATTGTTTGCTATTTTTAAACAAAAGTCTGCCAAAATTAATTTGAAAAGAGGGTCAAATCTATAAATTATTAACAGATTGTGTTAAGTATGTTTTGTCCACCCACAGACAGAAATGCCTGCAAAGGTAAGAAGCAGCATGACCGAAGCAAGAATCTTATTTGTCCCATTTCAGTTGAAAAATCTTTTAGTCCTTTGAATTGTCTTGTTTCTGAAACGTGCTATTTAAATAAACTTGCCTTACCTTGCTTTACCAGTGTAAGTTCTTAGAGGATGCAATTTCTCCAAAAAGACTTAGGATAGGACATAAAACATTATTTTCTTTTGTCAGTGATGCCATGTCACAAAATACTAAATCTTACTAAAAGCTTTTGGCATTTCAATAATCTTTTGTATTGTCATGTAATAAGGCCCATTAGGGATCTTCCGGGTATTCTTGGCGGATAGCCCCAAGGCATCACAGTGACAACCAAAAGTAAGTGACAGAAGTATTAACCATTGTGCACTGTCACTCAAAATCTTTTTGTGTGCTGTCTCTACTTAAATCGAACAACTAAAACAATGACAAGTGTTATTTAATTCAGTCTATACCCAGATGCCAGAAGGAGACAGTGTCTGCAGAGCCTCTCGGGACAGTGTCAGCTAAACTAAAAGCATGAATGAAAATTAACACTACGTCAATTAATGGATGAACTGAATATGTCAGGGTAGGTCAATTCTACCCAACAAAAACCGGATGTTATAACCATGGCAGATGGTACCACACAGGTAAAGAAAAGAAAAAACGAATGATGGAAAAGTAGGCCACTCTGCA
The DNA here is from genome assembly GCF_011125445.2 of Fundulus heteroclitus. NCBI lineage: Eukaryota > Metazoa > Chordata > Actinopteri > Cyprinodontiformes > Fundulidae > Fundulus > Fundulus heteroclitus. Next base: position 35,017,748 of record NC_046365.1, read on the forward strand.
GTCTATGGAGGAGTCCTACACTGTAAAGTCTGATTCATGTGCATCATCTTTTTTTTTCACGTGTCCTGTCTGGCAGTGTAGCATTAAGAATTGCTGTCTTAATGCCAAAGAGAGCCTAACAAAAAGCATTACTGCTTTCACTATAGTGCTCCCTTAATTTATATATGCAAAAAGCTTTATTAGATTTGCATTCTTGGACTATTTCATGTTCAATGGACAAAAAAACGGTAAGGTAGATAAAAAAAAAGAGAAACAGATGAGACAACATGCTAAAAGTGAGAAAAGGTGAAAAACAGAGGAAAAGAAAATGAGAGAGCAAGATAACATCCTCTGAGTTTGCTTGTACACCTGCAGAGAGAGATATAAAAAGAACATCAAAAGAAACTGATAAAGTTTTACAGGTACAAACAACCAACCAACGCCTTGATACCATCACTGAACAATACACAGTATTATTTAATACAGGATGTATAAAGTGACAGCTGAAGATAATAATAGGGGTTTTCTGTAGAGAAGTGTCTGCAAGCACCTGAATCCAAGCGCCTGTAGGTGTTTGTGAGAGTGCACTTCTGTATGAAAGGTTTATCCATAGGAAATATTATCAATAGTGGAATGTAGATGGACTGGTAAATCAAATCAGTTTAGCCATATTACTTTATGTTATTAAATAACATATTTTCCCCACTTAAATGTTCTCCAGAAAATAGTATATTGAGCTGTTTGACTGTTTTTTTATTGCTGGAGAGAAACAGATCTGCTCTAAATATTGTTTGGTAGGACCATTCTCCCTCTTGGTCAGTTTACATGAGCTTATGAGATTTAATACATGTTGCTTGTCTCCTTAATTTTTTATTTTGAGTATCGGAGTTTCTTGGGCAAGCATACTTGCCTAATAATGTTACTATACACACTGTAGCTCATGTGTAATTTATGTGGGCATATTGATAACATTTGTGCACGTATGATTGCTCTAAAAGTACTTTTTTACTGTGGTAATAAAATGTCTAAACCTTCAAGTCTTTTTAAACCTTCACAGTGACAGAAAACAATAACTATGATTTGTAACTTCTAAAATAATTCAAATTTAATTTTAATTAGTTTTACTGCATATTTGACCAGTATCTGTTCAAAAACTATCTTTCAACATTCTATAATTATGCTAAAAGTAGTGCAAAAAATACATTTTGTGGTAAATATTGTTTACACAGAAAACACTAAGTGAAACCATTAATATTTTTTTCAAGGTTTCTACATAGGTTGTTAAAGATTGAATAGCTTTTCTGCATGATTAAATATTTAATTGATTAAGATGGTAGATTTAAGGAAAATGAGGTTAGATTTTAGCAGCTTTCTAAAACTCAACTAACCCTGTGGCTGAGCAGACCATGCTGAAACTCTAAAAGCACAAACAAATTCTTGTCCTTGACAGAGTAAATAATACAAATACATTTTTAAATCAATTTTGGTGTGAAGAACACAATCACAAAACTATTTTGGACCAAAGTTGACTTTCTCAACTTTCAAATGAAAAGTGTGAGTTGCCTTTTTCTAACAAAAGTACCTTTAGTTTGTAAAATGACCCTTCTCAGTTGCCCATTGCTGTGTATAAAATATTTTTCTGCAATTTTGATTGGGGTGCCACCCCTATTAACAAACCACCAGTGTTGATATGGATTTGTCACTGAGCTGAAATCAGGCAACAAAGATAAAAGTGTGGTGACAGTAACAGCAGAGGGTCTGAAAAAAGAGTGATAAAACCAAGGAGAGTATTTGTCATAGTTTGAGTTCTGTTTTTAGTTTAGGTACTGTTGGTGTTTGACATCTGTCATTGTTTTAAGTATTTCTGTGCAGTTCATTTGTTTTCTCAGTTCTGTTGGGATCTCGGTACTGATGTTGGCTCTGATTACTTACTCCACACACCTGTTCATCTCCACCCCTGCTGCAATTAGTTCTAACATGCTCCACCTGTATCTACCACTACTTAACCAGCTCCCAGACCAACATCAGTGCCAGATCCTCTCATGAGCTTACTTGGTGAGTTGTATCCAGTGGTTTTTATCTATCTGTTGATCCTGACCTTATTTTGCTTTGTGGATTCTGAGACAGCTGATTCTTTACCTGTTTTACCCTGCTTGTTGGATTACCTGCTTGTTTTTGTCTTGACCGGACCGGTGTTTTGGATTTTCTGAGTTTTTGCCTTTCCAGGACCTGTGTTTTTGGATTCCCTGAGTTTTTCTTTGTTCCTGCCTGTTTTTGGGTTCAGCTCTCTCATGTACTGACTGGAACTGTTTATTGAGCCTGTCTGTCCCTTTTTCTGCCAGTCTGAGGTTAATAAATCCTCCTTTCATCCACTCCTGTTGTCGGTCTGAATTCTGGGTCCATCTGTCCCCATTCATTACAGTATTGGGAAGATTAAATACTCAAATTAATTATTTATTTATTTCAGACAATCCAGTGAACTTATAAATTTAGCACTTACAAACAATATATATCAATAATGATGTAATTAAGTATATGTGTAATTTACTGATTATGTCTAAAAAGAGGGAAGGAGTGACACTTATTTAATTCTTACCCCTTCTCATTCATATGACGTATTTTTCGGACTGTAAGGCGCTTTACATGTTCTTCCCAAATGTGTAATATCACTTCGCCCCTCCGATAGCGTAACCAGATGTCCCTGATGTCTGAGGACAGACCCCGTTTTGGATGACATGTGCCGGGCAAAAGCTCTCGCCGGAAACGTCCCCGATTTAAGTGTATCATGATGGAGTAAAAAAAGTTTAGCACAACAACAGGTATTTACCCGGTCTTGCTGCTGTCCCGACGTTGTAGAGCTTCTTCGAATGCACCTTTCCCACGCCCGTTGGTGCTGCAGTTCAGACAAAACAAACCAACCCCCAGGCAGAGATTCTGCTCTTAACAAAGTCAGAGACATCTCGGGTTTTCATTGGCTCAATAAAATCTGGTCACCTTAGTGAGGAAATACACTGGCCGACTAAGGTAAGCGGGGCGACTTACGGGCGTGTTTTTAAAAGCATACATTTACACTAGACGGTGCAAAGTACGCAGCTACATGATTCTGCGGAAAGAAGAACATTCATCATGGGTAAGTAATTAAAGAAAGACAAATTATCAGTAATATGGGTAATATATTAAATTATGAGTAATATGTTGATCACCGCCTTGCGACAGACTGGCGACTTGTCCAGGGTGTACCCTGCCTCTCGCCCGGTGAATGCTGGAGATGGGCACCAGCAACCCCCACGACCCCATGAGGGATAAAGCGGATCAGAAAATGGATGGATGGATGGATGTTGATCACCTAAAAGTCTGTGTCTTGACCATACCTGATTAGAAATCCCACATTTTAGTTTGTTAGCTTATCACAACTACATCATCCATGGCGCTTAATTTCTACGACTCTTATTTTGGGATACTTTCAGAAGTGAACTTTGACACAAGATGTTTTTCCGTTTATTCCCTGCCAAACAGCAGCGTATACACGTCTGAAATTGGAGCTTCGATATAATTTAGGCTTCGCATAGCGTTATGCTTCTGGCGTACATTTATTGACTGATTAAAATGAAAAGCTAACCTAAGTGTAGGACGCTCGTATGCTGCTTTGCTGAGCTTTGCAACTTGTCCGGTGTGTTTCCTCCTTAACACAGCTCTCTCCTGAGAGGGAGAGTAACCCGTCTCTGCTGGGAGGACAGAGTAGTTGGACTACTCTGCCCTGTAAAAACATCAATACACATTAATCTATGCCTACGCACATCTACATTCTGTAATGTGCAGACATGGAACCCAGTATTCAAGCCAGACACAGTGTTGTGTTTAAAAACTTTATTGTACATAAATCAAATGAACTAAGATGTGGAGATGACAGAAAAGAGTCCAAGATGAACAGGTAGCAGGTAGAGCTGCTCATAGCGGAAATGACGGGCTGAGCAGGCTGAGCACAGCACTTTAAGGCAGGCAGTGGTCATAAATGACAGATCCAGCAGAATAGCCAGACCGGTCCAAAGGGCAAGGCAGGAATCAGAAACCTGAAACAGTCCAGATCCTGAACAGAATAAGAAAGCCATTAAGGTATCCAACAAGGGCAAGGTGAAACAGGAAAATGCAGAAACAAGAACACGGTCAGTAAAACGGTCATGCAACACAAACGCTGGATAGCAACTCATGGGTCAAAAATGATCTGCTGCTATCTGGCTATTAGAGGCAGGTATAAGTAGGAAGAGTACCAGGAGAAGCTTATGCAGGCAATCAGGCTCAGTGCAGGTGCAGCTGCTCCACTATTCAACAGAGAAAAGTGGAGCAGAGCAGAGCGAGAATAGCCAGCCAGCCCAAAAAACAACATATGACTGACACATTCAGAGTCATACTACCTACAGCCCATAGCCCACACGACCAAAACCATTGTATATGTATGTATAAACCCAAGTGATCATTTGAACATTTTTCCCCCTGTCTTCGCTGGATTAATGTTGGTAAATAAGGCAAAAGGGCCTCTGTTAAAACACCGTGAGCTTCTCTATCACCACCATTACAGCAGCTTTGTTTGTCAGAGATCAGGGGTCCGTTCTTCGTACGTCGCTAACTCAGTTAGCAGGATTTCATTGTTGACGATTTGGCATGATCTTGGATCGTTTGGTTCTTCGAAAGACTTCCTGCACTTGTTGTCAAAGCAACATGTGCGCCAGCTTAAGCCTGCTCCAGAGCAGGCTTATTTCATGTAAACAAGATTAGATCACGGCTTTATAAGCGGAGGAGATGGGAAGTCTGGCGCAGCCATGTCCATTTTTACGACAGCAACCTGTTGCGGAAGGGGCAAGAATAATTTGCAGAGTTTTTCGAATAATCGCGTATTGCGCAATAGACAGGATCCTTTAGCGCAGCGCAACAGTGTAATTGTAGAGAGATTTTTCTTGGTGGCTGTTATAAACAGATAAACACATCATTTAACAGTGGCTTTTAAAGAGGAAAAAGTGGTGTTGGAGCCATAAATAGAAAATATTTAAGTTATTTGTACAATGGTTTGCTTTTTATTTTTATCCTATTCAGTAAGAAGATTTGTTCAGGCCATTTTATTGTGAAGTTTAGTTTACTTTGAAAGGCTTGCTTCCTGTTGAGCCGTATATTGTATTAGAAAAAACTATGGATGGATTATTTAGACACGGAGCAATACAGTTTTACCGTGTAAACTGTGGATGACTTGGAAAAGGAAGATTTTCATTTTTTATGAATAAAGATTTTTTTTTGGTAAAATTCCCAGTTTGCACATGTCCTTTACTTCCCGTGTCTATGGAATGACACTGAAATTTGGATCTCTTGACATAACAAGTGCCTTTTTAAAATAAAGTATAACAATTAAAGGCTACCATTTTGTAGAATATTCTTGTATTTCACTTTTACTTGTCCCCCTGTTCCAGTGGGTCCCATGGAGGCTCTGATATAAAAGAACAAATAATATCAAATTAATAAAATGCAAAAATTCATGCTGTAGAATGTGATAGAAACATCTACCATGGACAGTATTTACGCATTAATTTGTCTGCTACTTTTTGCCAGCTCTCTCTCCTGGTTTTAGCAGATTTTGAGGTGTTTTAATTAATGACTCAAATTCAGCATAACCTTCCATTAAAAGCTCGTGTTCTGCTTGGGAGAAAAACTGTGGGCGTTCTTTGTTCATGCTGAACAGCCAATAGCAGCGCTGCTGATCATTGTTTCTACTATTGATACATTTCCCCTTTTAAACAAACGCATGAACGCGCAGTTGTCTCAGATAACTCAATCCAGTGATACTAATCGTAAACAACAGGTGTGTTCGAAGAACCCAATTAGCCGGATCATGATTAGCCGGATGAAATTATCTTGGATGTCTCATTTGATCTCGGATGTTTTAAGCAACGTACGAAGAATGGACCCCAGATCTGCCTGTGGCAAACTTCCGCAGTGAAGGTACTAAGTAAATAATACAATTAACCACAAACTGACACTAAGATTGCAAAACTAAACTCCAGTACAAAACATTCTGACACAGTGAGCATGAGCTGCTTTTCCACATACTGTATCTGTCCAAGTGTTTGTCCAAGAAAAGGCTCAATCTCAGACTCATTTGTAGGATGCACATGGTTTTAATTAAAGCCAGCATGAAGTTTAACAAATTGCACTTGGTAGGAATTATTTTAATCACAGCCTTCTGACAATTTGTTTTCTTATCTCCCTTACAATCTTCCTGACTGTACGTGGTAGCAAAATAACTATACGTCCTCATACAACCTTGTGGACCCAGTGAAATTTAAGTTTCTGAACTTTCTAAACTTTTACGTGTGAAATTATTCACTCGTAGTCAAAAGTTAAATCGTTTTTTAGGCTTTTTATCTCAATTAAATTTTCTTTATATAGCACCAATTCACAACACATGTCATCTCAAGGCACCTCACAAAGTCAATCATATCATACAGACAGATTGGTTAAGAAGTTTTCTATCTATGGAAACCCAGTAGATTGCATCAAGTCACTGATGTGCAGTGTTGACTCCCCCTGAAAAAAAAACGAAGCCACATTGAAAAGTTGTCTGCATTGTCGTTGACTTTGCAGCAATCCCTCACACAGAGCAGACATGTACCATCCTTACCAATTGTGATGGCCAGAATTGTAAGTTGCGTAGGACAGTGATTATGTTGTGGTTTTTATGTTCAGGACTTCTACATATCTGAAGTTGTCCTGAAAACAATTAAAGATAAAATAAAGGTGACGCTTGGCAAGATATGGAAAAAACATTAATATCATGACATTTGTTTTTCTTTGTCCTGCCTTATTCTTGCATTTTGGAGTTCAGAATTGCATTGCGTCATTCCTGTGAATAACTTTGTCAACGTTCAGACCTTGCAATGCTGAGTAAGGTGTTGGTCAAACACCAGGCTGCCCGTGTTACAGAAGGCATGGAACCCATGGAAGAACACAAATGGGTGAAGCATACACTCAGCGAATGGAATATGGATGAAAAAGTTAATTTCCTCTAGCCTGTCGTCATTCACCCTTCAAATTACTCACTGATGGGTACAATGTGTTTCCAGCTGAGGAATGAGCTTAAGCAGACGTCTGTGATCAGTGCAAAAGATTTATGCCAGCATTATGTACACCATTCCTTAGTGGAATACATTAGTGAGTGAGCAGAGGAATAAAGATGACTGGATTTAGGGTTCTGTTTGGGATCGGATTAGAAGCTAAACCCTGCAGTGACTGACAGCATAATAAGCTCCAAAGATTTTCAATACTGTACTAACTCTATCAGTATTTCACTGCCATCAGTGCCTAAGTCTATTTTCAGGATATTGTTAAACAGGCAGCTATTTTATATGCTAATTATATTTTCATTGCATATATTAGTATATATATATCATTTTTTTTGTTACAATCGCCCCCTTTTATAGGTTTCCCCCTGTCTAAGCCTCATATTGCCCCCAACACACCCATCACCCCCCCACCCCCCCCTCTGTCAGTCTTATCGCTTATGCCCTTGGCTTCAATTTCTCTGGGGCTTTGATGGGTGCTGTAAGGGCTCGACAATTGACAGCCTGAGCAGATTCCCCCACACCAATCATGACATCACTGCGCAGTTGATTTTATTTCATATCACATCATATCATATCAAAGTAGTCTGATTAAAAGGCATATTAGCTATTACATGGTGTTTAGAAAACTGTATAGCTCCAAAAATGTACTTATTGCAATATGGAGAAGGCAATTATTAGTTCTTTCTTGCTTTATTTATCTTCCTGATAATTCTAATGACCTTAAATAAATAAATACACAATGGTAAAAAGGACATTTTTGTTGCTGTCATTGTATATTATAAAAATAATTCAATGACTTGTGAGTAAATAGAACAATCAGATACAAAACTGAGAAAAAAACGAAATAAAAACAGCATAACCAGTCATTAATTGTTATGTTACTTATTATTATTATTATTATTATTATTAGTAGCAGCAGTAGTAATTATTATTATTATTTTCTAATTTTTGTAGGATATTTATCATCATAATTATTAAAGGTTGTATTATTAGTATCCTACTGCTATTTTGTTACTCTTGTTATAGCTATTATTTGATCATTCTTGTTATTTTTACTACAATGTTGTCATGAATTTGGTTAGATTATGATTATTATAACAAAACAGTTTTGCACAAAATGTAAATTAATCATGATGACATGTATACATCCTTATCAGCTTCAATAAATATTGCAATACGTACATTTTATTCATTGCTGTCCCTTCATTTATATGGTTTTAAAATAACTTGGACAAATTACTGTATTAATAGGTATTATTTGCACCTGATCCAAATTATAATGCAAAATCAATACATAAACTGTAAATTGTTGGAATTTTTTTTTAATAGGGTAGCGACAGATAAAGAGCAGATAAAGAATTCAGCAAAAGATGAGGTTTATCTTAAAGAAGTCCCCTCTTCTGGCACATAGTCATTGTGGAAAGGTTATTACTTGGAGCAGAAAGGATCTCCAGTCATTCCTACCCAGTGTTTTGGGCAGGGACGACCTCTTTTTTTTATCTCTGTGTCATCCAGAAGGTCTGATTTGTTCATCATGTTTACCAAATTGTCCTCTCTTTCTTTCCTCAGTTTGCTCTGGGGACTCCAAAGCTTCTTCTGGCACAGAGCCACCTCTCTTTATCAGTTTGTTTAGTTTATATCCAGTATGGGTCTAATGCTGCTTTTTCAACAGGTGCATGTTGAGAGGAATTGCACGCTGTATTTTGGGGAAGCAATCCTCCATGGTTTAGACCAATATGTGCCTTATCTTATAGCTGTATCTCTGCAGTGTCTGCTCATCCCCTTCTTGGAGTGAGCATCAGTGTTGCATTTCCAGACCAATCTGCTGTTCAGGGCAACAGCAAGGTATTTGTAGTCATCAAAAATGTCCACATCGAAATGATGTCTGGCCTTTTCCTAATCCTCTTTAAACCCATGGTCATCTTCTTTGTTTGGACCAGACTCAGGCTGAGGGAATTGTTCAGACGACAAAAAGATTACAGTTTTCTCTCATCAGCCTCTTCTAAACACTGTGCAGTCATGTGAGCATCATTGAATCTTTAATGTTTTATAGGATCATGATTTGACTTGAATTTTCTGACTCGCATGCAGAAATCTCATTCAGGACACAGAGCAATGTTTATTTGAAACTATAATAGAGCCGGTTCAGGGGCCTGGCAATCGGCATTTGGAAGGGAGTACAGGATTAGTTCAGGCTGTGATGAAGGACATATGCAGTATTGGATGAGATGGCTGGATGGCTTACTCTGAGCAGATGGAAGGAGGCGTCGGAGGAGGTGTGTCGCGTCGGTTCAGCTGGTGAGTGAGTCATGAGTGGACAGAGATCGATGGTGGATCTGGGAGGGGATGGTGCTTGGTGGACTGACAAGCTGGAAGAGAATGGCCGGCAAAGAGGCAGTGCAGAGCGGGCAGGCGGCAGGAGAAGACCCGGTAAGCGGGATTCAGTGGAGCAGCAGAGGACAACAATGATAGGTAATGATATTTCGGGGTAATTGGTCTTTGGAGAGGATATCAGATTGTTTCGAGGTACATAGAGGTACAGGGAACAAGGAGGTAGGTCGCAGGGAAAATAATTTCTTAAGAAGATGATCATCTGCAGAGGCTCAGAAAATTCAAAACGCTTTATTCTATCACATGGATTTGTTAAGGATATGCGATCACAGAGGCTGGAGCTGCAGAAAGCAGTTAACAGGGAAACAAGTAGATAACCCACGGTTGCCAAGGACTTTAGAGATGTGGCATGCATAAACAAATGGACAGTTATCTCGGAGAAGAATGGACACTTGGATATTCCTGGAGCCAAGCTCTTTAAGTGTGATAGTGACAGGTATTCCGGAAGAGAACATGGTAAGCATCAACCAATCCTCAGCAGGTGTTTGCTCATCCATATAAGCTGACATAACCGAGAGTGGGGCTCCCTCTCTCTCACACACACAATCCAGAAATCTACCCGTCTCTCGGGTGTAAGTGTATGTAAGTGTATGAGAGTCCGGTACTGAAGCTGAAAACATCCCACTGTCTTGTTCAATTGACTATGTTGAGTATAGTTGCTGTTCCAGAAGTCTTTTTATTACTACCTAAGTCTACAACAAAATACCACTTCTTTCAGGGTAAAGAACTTGGGAGAATCGCAACTGGATGTTGTTAGTTTCTTATTAGGTTGACAATCGGGCGAACAGTGTGTACCTAGCTCAGCCCGGCCACGCCTCCCAGCAGAGATCCCCTGAAGGAGAGAGCACTCACACAACACAGATGCACAGCAGTACCCTGAAACATAGCCTTTTAGTTTGTACTGCAGGAGAAGTCCAAATGGTCTATAGCAAGGGTGTCAAACTTCAGTCCTCGAGGGCTGGTGTCCTGCAACTTTCAAATGTGTCTCAGCTTCAAGCCACCTGAGCAAAATAATCAGGTCATTAGCAGGACTCTGGAAAACATGAGCAGGTTATTCAACCATGTAATTCAGGTGTGTTGGATCAGGAACAAGTCTAATAGTTGCAGGACACCGGTCCTCGAGGACTTGAGTTTGACAACCCTGTGCCCGTATTCACAAAGAGTCCTAAAACTAAAAGCAGCTCTAATTGATGTAATTTTAGGAATATTCTTAGAATTTTTAAGATTTTTCTTAGAATTTTACCTCAGTAAGACAAAAGTTATTTACAAACCATCTCAAGGCCCTTCCATTTAGGAAGCGGTGCGTGCTGCGCTTGCTGCGGGGTTCAGCACAGCAGTGGTCTTCCTGCGTGAAAAGAAACCCCTGGTTTCTATAGTCTATGCGGATACTTTGTGGGCATAGGAAATTCCAACACCTAAAATGTTTGTTGATGGTCATGGTAAAAAATAAACACTTTAATGTGTTCTGGGTGTACCTGGGTCTCTTGACAGTATAGCATCGCTGGAAAATCAGCAAAGAGAGAACACAAGGACGTGGAGGAGATATACTTTGATGGAACTTCATTATCACACTTTTGAGTCAGGTTACCAGACGGAGCAAACCCTCCATAGTAAATCAGAAGCTTCACATTTTATCACAGCTTTGTTTTTAGCATGTTAGTTGAAGCAACTCACACAGTAATGCAGAATCATAGTCCATCTATTCTTCTCCCATTACCTCCTATCACCCATGAACTAAACTCCTTCGTTGGTTGATGTCTGATTCATTGTGTTACCGTCAGGATGAAAGCCACATGGCTCCTTCAAAATACGAGGATCAACAATCAGTTTTATCCTTTTTTTTCCAACACCCTGTGGAGGAAGCTTTCCCTGAGAGACTCGTCTGAGTGGAAATTATATTGTCCTCTGTTTACAAAAGACATACAATCAACTGAATTTGCTAATTCTTGCTATGTGTACAACAGGCATATGAACCAGTTTTGAACAAAACCATCTGAACCTGCATTTGGTGTCTTGAGAAAGTTAGAGTGAATCTCTTCCATTGTTTAAGTACCTAAAAAAACCTATGTTCATTGACAAGTCAGTTCTGTACTTGTTCTACAGAAGCAGTCCAAGCTAGGTTGAGTAAACCTTAAAAGTACTTCCTTTGATTGTAGACTACAGTGGAAAATCAAGGAGAAAAAATAAACTTTGTGTTTCAGGAAACAAAGGCGCAGGAAGGGCTGGCCTACATAGATGTGGAAAAAAATGTGTTGTGATCTTTTACTTGAAGAAAGAAACATATTTGAGAAACAAACCAGGAAGGCAAGCAATCATTGTAACACTGGCAGAGATCAGATGCCAAAAACAGACTAAAAGGTTAGGAGCAGGAAGTCAGCAAGCTGGCACAACAAACGCTGAAAACGGACGGCCAACACATTCAGGCAATCTGGCAAGGACTGGGGAGATAGTTCAATGAGAAAGAAGGCAGGAGTGGGAAGGGTCAGGGAGATCAGATGATCATATTGGCTGGAGAGCCCGGACAAGCAGGAGAAGCTGGCACCGAAAGTTAGAAAACTGACTGCAAAATGCAGGTTAGAGAATGGTTAGAGAATGTGTAAAACTGCGTGAAAATAAGTTAGTTTTAAAACTTGTCATTTATTGCATAGTATATGACATTAGGAAGTAGATTTTTTAGATATTGAGTTGCTGAAATAAAACTGATAGATAATATAATTTGTTCTATCTTTATAAGATGGATTATATAGAATCAAATAAACATGGTATGACAAAGAAAAAAAATGTTATTGTGAAAAAGATATTGTAGGGAACCAAAAAACATTCCACTCCTCAGATCTCATATCATTAGCAACAGTTTCTTGCTGACTTGCTTTCCAACTTTCTTTTATCTTTGTGGCTTCAAACATGACTATACTATCCTATAAATAGCATTCCTCCAAATCATCTTCTCACAGTGTGGGATGAGGCGCATAAAACCTTAATAACCATGCCTGCGCCTGACAGTGAAAAGGCCAGTGTTTCACCCCTATGCTTGACGCTAATCATGGTGGCAATATTTACAAAAAAATACACCCAGATACTTACAGCAGCTCTGTCATCTCTGAAAATTCCCATTTTTCCATTTTGTTATGTGTTGCCTTTTGGTCTATGCGGCATGAGCAGGCAGACCAGATTCTACTCAGTGTGGAATATTTCTCCTTTTTAATTTCTCATTTTTGTACATGTTACGTGTTTCTACTTCTTTCGCTATGACTGTTTTGTGAACATTTTATGTTTTTATTCTTTTTTTTTCATGGTACTTTTTTTGTTAGTAGACCTTGTGAGCGGACACGGCTACATTGTTAACACCATAAATAAGCTGCTAGCTCTCCATGGCTCTCTGTGGCTCTGCATTGCCATATCCCACCAAGTGACTCATATTCCCCGCAAAGTGAGAGGAGACTATCAGGCTTCACAACTGGAGCAAAAGGTGAAGACTGGTTATCCTGTACATGATCTTGGCAAATACCTTACCTTTCCAACAAACTGGGGGCTGGCACCCAACCAAGCACCCAGCCATGGAGAAGGCACCAGCCAACTGAGGAGGGGGGGGGGGGGGGGGGGGGGGGGGGCGGTATGGGTTCCACACATAGTGACCTGAGATGTCACAGGAGAGGGGACAAACCCAACCTGACAAAAAGACAAACAGAAAACACAGACAAACAGAAAACACAGTAACATTCCCATGTACTGACCCTAGTGCCCCCACATGCAAACACTCCTACCCATGAAAAAAAAGGAAAGGGGATGCAGTACACACACGCAGACTCACCACACACATCCTATACTCCCAGGTCCAGGCACCAGCACCCTAGAAAGGTATCCAGCCCCCAGACCTGGGAAGTGAACCCCAACATCAAGATGGGGGGGGGGGGGGGGCACCACAACTTGACTTACCTGGTTTATAGTCTAGTCCTGACCCCCCACCCTGATCCCAGCCCAGATGACCCATTGGCCCATCCACCTGGAGATGGGGCCAACTTGAACTGAACAGGCCATTATTATTATTATTATTATTATTAAAATAACATCACTCTTGGATGATGTCTCCCTCTTCAGGGATGAAGCTGCTACTGAACTGAAGAGTTCCCTGAGTGACACTGCTGCATAATAGAATGCTCAAAAGAGCATTATCGCAGATCCTTCTGCCCAGCAACCTTTAGACTTTATAACCAACACTGTTCCCATCAAATAATCCTCCATTTGCAGCAATTACAGTTGTTGAGGTAATCTGAGGAAATTTCCCCCCATGCTTCATGAATACATCCCACTAGATGGGTTGATGGCACTTCTTATGGTCAAACTGCTCCCACAACAGCTCAATAGGGTTGAGAACTTGTGACTGTGTTGGTCATGCCATTATGGACAGAATACCACATTGACAATATTTGGACTGTATATCTGATTAATTTAATTCAATTTAAAAAAGTGACCCTAAACATTAGACCCCTAGTGTACATGTGCATTGTGTACTCAGTTGTGCTTGATACTTTTTTAATAAGTGAAGTGTTATTTTCTTATGTTATAAATTTGTCCTTACTGTACAGTTTTATTCTTATTTAATGTCGTTATATTTTTACCCTCCTGTGAATCTATATGATTCCATTCCTCTTTGCCATGTTGCTGGTAAACCTGAATTTCCTCACTGAGGGACAATAACAGATATTTCTATTCTATCTCATTCTATTGTTGCAATTCCTAAAGCCTCACGTGCAGAGCCAGAACAGCGGATGGAGGATCTAAAAATAGCTGCAACACAGCTGAGTGTGCCCAATATGAGTGAGCACGTTTTTAATATATCCTTATTAAATATGCATGAGATTAAGTGCTCAAGACTCTGCTGATTTATTGAATGACAGTGATTGTTTTGAAACGTATCTTTTTCGTAAACTCATACCCTAAATTCTTTGTTGATCCCTGACCATAGTTATTCACTGGATGACACGTGAGCTGTATTAATGCACATATAACAAAGTATGATGTTGCTTGAACAGTTTTTGATATCTATATGAATACCAGCATGCGCCTTCTGTTTAGTTATTTTTTCTTGAATTTATCTAAACAACACAACAACAAAAAATTAAAAAAATAACTCAAACATCAGTCTTTGCAGATGTCAGACATTTAACATGACATCCTTTCATTTCAATTTAAAATTGTTTGTTGTAAAGCTTGGAAAGTGATCTTGGGGGAAGAGAATGCTCTTTTCCTCATCATTTAAGATCCTGTTATCTAATGATATGTGCAGGTGCCAGGAATTCAAATATAGGTCGACAGTTTAGAACTGGGCACCATATGCCACAGTTTCATGCTCACAGATATGACCAAACATCTGTTGTGTAACAATATATTCGGTTTGACCATAAATAATTATTGATAGCTACTGAAAGTGCAAAAGGCTATTTACCGGGTATATTTTGATCACAATTTCAGGAAATAGCCACAGAACTCTAGCAGTTCTTGTTTTATGAACACCGGGCTGGTGAGATGTGGTATGACAGAACAGATAGCAGTGATTTCATGCACTGGCTTTCTTAAGATAAGATAAGATAAGATAAGATAAGATAAGATAGACTTCATTGATCTCACAGTGGAGAAATTCACGTGTCACATCGGCTCAATAATCAAAAGAAGGTGCCGAAAGGAGGAAAAGGTGCATGGGATATATACAGTGCGTCCACATACAGTGGATCGAGAAAAAGGAGAAATAAAGCAGAGATTTAAGATGACTTATGTACGTTCAAGGTGACTTATATACATATAGATTTGATGTTGTACATTAAAGTGGTACCAGGTAAAGAACAACAGTGAGGTAGTGAGTAACTATAACAGCTGAAATCTTTTATTTAACAGGACTATTGCACAGGGTATTAAATAGTAATTGCACAAGTTATTGCAGTTATAGTGCAGCATTGTAAAGTCTGATAGCAGCAGGGATGAATGACCTGCAGCAGCACTCCCTTTTACAGACAGGATGTCTAAGTCTGTCACTAAAGGAGCTGCTCAGCTCCTCTACAGTCTGGTGCAGGGGGTGAAAGGTGTTGTTCATGATGGATTTAAGCCTGGACAACACCCTCCTCTCGGCCACTTCCTTCACAGAGTCCAGAGTGCAGCCCAGGACAGAAGTGGCCTTCCTCACCAGCTTATTCAGCCGCTTTCTGTCCCGCTCTGCGCTCCCTGGAGCCCAGCAGACGACAGCGTAGAGAAGGGCTGAAGCCAGAAGGTCTTAAGCAGGGGCCTGCTCACTCCAAAGGACCTCAGCCTCCTCAGGAGGTGGAGGCAACTTTGGCCCTTTTTGTACAGAGCTTGGGTGTTATGAGTCCAGTTCAGTTTATTATTAACATGAACACCCAGATATTTGAAACTCTCCTCAGTTTCTATGTCCTGCCCCTGGATGTTCACAGGTGAGTGAGGTGGGGGTCTTCTCCTGAAGTCGATCACCATCTCCTTGGTCTTGCTGGTGTTTAGACGCAGGTGGTTCTTCTCACACCAGTCCACAAAGTTCATGATGACCGACCGGTACTCCAGCTCGTTCCCCTCCGACATTAAATAGAATAAAAAGTATTGGACATATGTGCAGAATAAACAAGAACATCTCTCCAACTATGATAATTTAACAAAAGACTCCAACTCCTTACTAAAACCTTAGTCAACAAATTATTTAACTAAGCTAGTAGCATTCAACTAAAGTAAATAACCAAATTAGCTTAGAACTAATTAAGAATAACAGTCTGTTCAAACGACCAGTTCCCAATGCAAAGCAGAAAGGAAAATAAACATTATTTTAATAAATAATGTTTCAAATACAATTTGCTGAATTAGAGATTAACAATGTTGTATCAGCTAGCCATCACAGTAACTAATTGAATGGAGTAATGGAATACCAAGATGGCAGCCTAAAACATTTACAGACTCGCAAGATGGTCAACAGTTAGCGGTTCAACTAACGACAAACAAGGTATTAGCTACAGCATTGCTTAGAGACTCCATTAAGTCCCATGTGTATCTCTAAGTGCTTTTATTATGTGTGGGAGCACTGGTGGAATGCTATGGCCAGCTCTGCAAACCATTTAGAGTTGTAGGGTAAACACAACAATTGAAATTCAATTCAATTCAATTCAATTTTATTTATATAGCGCCAAATCATGAAACATGTCATCTCAAGGCACTTTACAAAGTCAAGTTCAATCATATTATACAGATTGGGTCAGATTATACAGATTGGTCAAAAATGTCCTATATAAGGAAACCAGTTGATTGCATCAAAGTCCCGACAAGCAGCATTCACTCCTGGGGAACCGTAGAGCCACAGGAAGAGTCATCTGCATTGTACATGGCTTTGCTGCAATCCCTCATACTGAGCAAGCATGAAGCGACAGTGGGAAGAAAAACCACCCATTAACGGGAAAAAAAAACCTCCGGCAGAACCGGGCTCAGTATGAACGGTCATCTGCCTCGACCGACTGGGGTTACAGAAGACAGAACAGAGACACAACAAGAGAAACAAAAAAGCACAGAAGCACACATTGATCTAGTAATCTGTTCTACATTAGATGGTAGTAGCAGGTGAGCCGTCTTCTCTGGATGATGTCACAGTTAACAGAACGCCAGACCAGGTGTACCTACTATGAAGAGAAAAGAGAGAGAACAGAAAGTTAAAGCAGAAATGACAACACATAATGCATAATTGAAGAACAGTAGAACTCAATATAGTGAGAAAATTAGATCCTGATATACTCCAGTAACCTAAGCCTATAGCAGTAAAACTATAAAGGTAGCTGAGAGTAACATGAGTCACTAGTTATAATTTTTGTCAAAAAGAAAAGTTTTAAGCCTAGTCTTAAAAGTAGACAGGGTGTCTGCCTCACGGACCAAAACTGGGAGTTGGTTCCACAGGAGAGGAGCCTGATAGCTAAAGGATCTGCCTCCCATTCTACTTTTAGAGACTCTAGGAACCACCAGCAGACCTGCAGTCTGAGAGCGAAGTGCTCTGTTAGGAACATACGGGGTAATCAGAGCTCTGATATATGATGGAGCTTGATTATTAAGGGCTTTATACGTTAGAAGAAGAATTTTAAATTCTATTCTTGATTTAACAGGAAGCCAATGAAGGGAAGCTAAAATTGGAGAAATATGATCCCTCTTGTTGATTTTCATCAGAACTCTTGCTGCAGCATTTTGGATCAGCTGAAGGCTTTGAACTGCATTTTGTGGACTTCCTGATAGTAAAGAATTACAATAGTCCAGCCTTGAAGTAACAAATGCATGGACCAGTTTTTCAGCATCACTCCTGGACAGAATGTTTCTAATTTTGGCGATATTCCGGAGGTGAAAAAAGGAAACTCTGGAAACCTGTTTAATATGGGATTTAAATGACATGTCTTGGTCAAAAATAACACCAAGATTTTTTACTTTATTACCAGAGGCCAGGTTAATGCCACCCAGATTAAGTGATTGGTTAAGAAGTTTATTTTTTGAGGACTCTGGCCCAAAGATTAAAACTTCGGTCTTGTCAGAATTTAGATGCAGGAAATTTAAAGTCATCCAGCTTTTGATGTCATCAAGACATGACTGCAGTCGAAGTAATTGATTGGATTCATCAGGATTTATGGATAAATATAGCTGAGTATCATCAGCATAACAGTGGAAATTAATCCCATGCTGTCTGATAATTTTGCCTATCGGAAGCATATATATAGTAAAGAGAATTGGTCCAAGGACTGAACCCTGTGGTACTCCACAGGTGACCCTAGAGTTTGAGGAAGATTTATTATTAACATGAACAAATTGGAATCTGTCTGACAGATAAGATTTAAACCAGCCTAATGCTTTCCCCTTAATCCCTACAGTATGTTCAAGTCTTTGTAGGAGAATATTGTGATCAACTGTATCAAACGCAGCACTGAGATCTAACAGGACAAGTATAGACACAAGTCCATTATCTGAGGCCATGAGAATATCATTAGTGACCTTCACCAGAGCTGTTTCAGTGCTATGATGAGCTCTGAAGCCTGACTGAAACTCCTCAAGTAGGTCATTACTTTGTAAATGTTCACAAAGTTGATTAGCAACTACTTTCTCAAGAATTTTAGATAAGAAAAGAAGATTAGATATAGGTCTGTAATTTACTAACTCATCTTGATCAAGAGAAGGTTTCTTAAGTAAAGGTTTAATAACAGCTACTTTCAAAACCTGTGGTACATATCCATTTACTAAGGATAGATTAATCATGTCTAAAATAGGACCACTGATCAGAGGGAATACCTCCTTAAACAACTTGGTTGGGATTGGGTCTAACATACAGGTAGAAGGCTTAGATGAAGCTAAAATTTTAGATAGCTCAGAAAGCTCTACTGCTTCTAAACAGTTCAAACACTGCGCAGATTCTAAAGATTCCTCCAATGCTGCCTCACTTACTGAGGACGAGGTAATCATGTTTGGGAGGATGCCAATTATTTTATTTTTAATGGCATCAATTTTATTTATGAAGAATCCCATAAAATCATTACTACTAAGAGCTAAGGGAATGGATGGATCAACAGAGCTGTGGCTCTGGGTAAGTTTGGCAACTGTACTAAAGAGAAATCTAGGATTATTTTTATTCTCTTCAATTAATGATGAAAAATATGCTACTCTAACTCTGCGGAGGGTCTTGTTATACAACAATAGTCTGTCCCTCCAGATTAAGTAGGATTCCTCTTGGTGTGTAGAGCGCCATTTTCTCTCCAATTTCCTAACATTGTGCTTCAAGGAACGCAGCTCTGAATTAAACCAAGGAGCCAGCTTCCTGTGAATAATCACCTTCTTTTTCAAGGGAGCTACATTGTCTAATGCAGAACGCAATGAGGAAGTCACATTGTTAGCAAAGGTATCGATTTGTGAATGGGAAGAAACAGCAATGCTGCCATCTACAGGGCATTTCTGCAATACTGAGGATATTAAGAAGGGGACAGACTCTTTAAGTTTTGATACAGCATTATCCGATAAAAATCTACTATAATGGAACCCTCTTTTGGGGGTGGAGAATTCAGTTAGATTAAACTCAAATGTTATTAAAAAATGATCAGACAGGACAGGGTTGTGAGAGAATACTGTTAATTCTTCACAATCAATGCCATATGTCAGAACAAGGTCTAAAGTATGGAGCCGAGAGTGCGTCGGTTTATGCACATTTTGAACAAAACCAATTGAATCTAGGATAGTTTTAAAGGCTACACTAAGGTTATCACATTCAGTGTCAACATGGATGTTAAAATCACCCACTATAATAACCTTATCAGTATTTAACACCAAATCAGATAAGAAATCTGACAACTCATCCAAAAACTGAGTGTAAGGGCCTGGTGGACGATACAAAACAACAAACAGAAGAGGTTTTATTGCTTTGCAGTTTGGATGAGGGAAACTGAGGGTTAAATGTTCAAAAGAACTGTAGTTATTAATTGGCCTGGGACTAATTAATAATTCTGACTGAAAGATGGTTGCCACTCCTCCTCCTCTTCCCACAGATCTGGGAATGTGGAAATTTGAATAACTGGAGGGGGTTGACTCATTTATACTAACGTAGTCCTCTTGTAGCCAGGTTTCTGTGAGACAAAACAAATCAATCTGATTATCAGAAATCAATTCATTAACTAACAAAGTCTTTGGAGGAAGAGACCTTATATTTAATAGACCACATTTTATTATTTTATTTTTAGGTTCAAGGTGAACCATATTGATTTTTATTAGGTTTTTATGATTTGTTCCTTTTAGAAATCAATTTTATTTATATTGCACTAATTCACAACACGTGTCATCTCAAGGAACTTTACATAGTTAAATTCAAATCAAATCATACAGATTGGTCAAACGTTTCCTATGCAGTGCATTATGGGATTTAGACATTTACCAGTCTCTTTTGTTCTCTGCATAGTCCAGTACTTGTTTATTCTCATGGTTAGGCCCCAACAAACACAACATACATGAATTTCATGGAGAGTATCAACTGGCAGATCATCAGGGCATGGCTTTCTTTTCCAAAATGATTTCTCAGGAAAAAGCATATCTGTGATACAATAGTCAGAACTGCCACCAGTCAGTTAAAACTTCTCTTTCTGCATTAGTTCCTGTGACAGACACTATAATCAGAGAGAACAGGTGTCACCACGACAACAGCTTGCTTTTAGCTGGGGAAACTTGCAAACAAATGATTACATGAGTGAAACAATATATGCTATCAGAGACAAATTTCCAAGTAGAGATCAAGCCTCTTTGGCTGTTCTGGGAGCAAGAAAATACATAAAGAAGAACTAAATCAAGCTGGGGTCAAACAATGTACTCTTTTCAGTGTGTGCATCGACTGCCATGGAACTCAGCATAATAAGTGGGTTTGGGCACATATGGCTGACAAGGCAAGCTGTTGCATTAGCTAAGCAATCAAAAACAACATTGAGGTACTGAAAAAAAGTGTGGAAGGGTTATTCTTTTAAGTGTGATATTTGAAGTAGAATGTTATACAACGCCTTTGATTGTCATTGTCACAAACACAACATTGGGGAAAAAAACTCTGGTCATTGCATTGAGAAGAAAAAATAAGTTATAGAAAATAAAAACAGTTAGCTAAAAAAACATCTACACACACGCTTTAATAAATGTGTACCACCTACCTGATGGTAATTGTTGCCTGTAATTTATTAACGCTTCAAACAAAGCTGCATGTGAGTCATTTACATTGTGAACTTTTTGAAGTGTCTTGAGATGACATGTCTTGTGAATTGGAGCTATATAAATAAAATTGAATTGAATTGAAAATTGAACAAAGCTCGACTGCTTTGTTTGATCACACTGTGAACAAAGCTGGACCGCTGCGCTTATTTGCAATGTGAACAAACCCAGCCTGCTTTGTTTGCTCTTTCTGTGAATGAAGCTGGGCTGCTGTGTTTATTCGCGATGTAAACAACAGTATGAGAGATATGCACCATTCCTAGATTGCATGCTGACCTCAAACGCGTAAGCAATTAAGCTTCTGCTCTTCTGTTGAATAGATTGGGGGTGGATGGAATGCCAGCAATTCCTCCATCAAACACCTGTATGATGATTCCAACACCTTTGGCATGTTACATAAGTTTAACATTCAGTTTCATTGCTACGCAGATGACACCTCTACCTATCCTGCCTAGATCTTCATCCTCAATCCATCTCTCTGTTCCCTTTTTTCCCCTTAGTACTTTGGGAGTAGAGCATTGTCTTGCTCTGCTACCAAACTCTGGAGTTCTCTCCCATTAAACATCTGAAATATTGACACTCTACACCTAATGAAATCCAGACTCAAAACACATCTATTCAAGACTACTTATTCTCTGTGATTCTAACTTTTATAGGTGATGTTTTAATTGTTTTATTGTCACTGTTTTATCTTAATCTGTAATGTAACTGTGTATTTTGAAAAGCACTTCTAAATAAAATGTATTATTATTATTATGCAAGCAGGAACGGCTGATAAAAGCTATTTTGTTGATGGTAAGACTGGTGGCCGTCTTTTACCATTATACAAGTTCCATTCCTTAACTTAGCTAATGTACAAGCTCTATGGTCTCACTTTTACTTCTGCTTTGTTTCTCCTTCCCTGTGGGAAGAAAAAGAAAAAGAGGATTTATGTTAGTTGTGTATTTTTGTATCTGTAAGATTATGTTCATTATGATTTCAGTAGTTCTGTGAGACTTCTGTTTTCTGCCTGCCCTTAGTTTTGTTAGGTTATTCCTTCATGTCTGGTCATTCTTGATGTTCCCTGTTAGATTCTGTTATCCTCTCGCCCCTGCCAGTTCGTTGTTCTCGTTCTCCTTCAGCCTATTTGCCTTTACTCATCTCTCCTGTATTAAGTTGCTCCACCAGCTGTTCCTTCCGTGTCATTTCTTGTAAGTTCAGCCAGTTCTGTCACACTCATTGTTTGTCCTCCGTCATCCTACCCTGTTCTGTCTCATTCTCGTTCTGTTTCCTTTCGTCCTTTCCATCTTGTAAGCTTCATTTAATAAACCAATCATCATACAACATGAGGTTTCCCAGTTCTTGTCTTTACTTCGGTCCAACCCCAAACACTACGACATAATGACAGTTACATACACACATGCGTACATATAAAGATGAGTAGAGCTCACATGTCTGCAAGGCTGTGTGGGCATTCATTTCCCCTAATGGTCAGCAACTCAAAACTATTTTCTATTGTGGACAAACAAAATTTGAAGATTTCACCATGTACTGTACATGAGGATAACCGACACATCTCTATGAGTCAAAGACAGAGCTGAGAAAAATAGTATAGCCATATCAAGCCCTCAGGCAGCACAATATTTAAAAGCAAATCTAATTATAAGTTAGAAATCCTTGCGTGGGTTCAGCAGTGGTCTGAAAACCATAATCAGTAAATACAGTTTGATAACGCATTTTTTATAGAGATTAAGACTACACCATGCAAAGAACAAACATGGGTTTGGAATTTATAGTGTTCTATTAATGTGTATAAGGTAGAGAGGCTAAACGACTAGGAAATGTCCTTATCCTGCAGTGGACAGTGCTTCTAGTAGCCCTTCACAAAACAGGATTTACAATTGCATGTAGCAGTATGCTGGCTGTCCCAGACAAAATGTTTGAGTTTTCCAACAAAAGATGAAACAGAGTGTGCTTGAGGTGCACTTTTGTAAAATGTCCTTGGAATCAGTGTAACAAGTTATGACTCAGTTTGATCTATTGTTAAACATATTACTTCACATTTAACTCCAGAATAATCTGGTGTTTGGAGACAATGTTTTCTGAAACACTGCATGGTGGCTAGGTACTTTAGACTGTGGACTTTCAAATCTAGGACTTAGGGTTCTCCTTTATTGGGTGACTTGAGATAGTTTGCTGTGTCAATTTTACTTTTTCTTTCTTTCTTTCTTTCTTTCTTTCACAGAAGCAACAGACGGTGACAAGGTGGGATTCATACAGTCTGGCTATGGAGATACTATACGTATCTTGGTACATACAGATATTTAAAAATAAGCTTCCACATGACTGTGAAATACAGTAGATTGACATTGATTGCAATCTCTAGTGTCCATAAGAGCCTGTAGTGCTCAAAGGGTGATATATGCAAGTGGTATTTAAGCTATTGGGGGATTTACAATGCCTCTCAAACATCTATCCATCTATAGTCTCTTCTATCTACTCAGGGTCAGAGGATCAGAGGAACCTATTGCCTAAAGTATGCAGTTTGTAAGAAGATTAGTATACCAGCATACTGTAGATTACACTCCATTATAGTGCCAACACAGTGACGGACCAGGTAAACTAACTATATATACTTGTACCAAAACAAAATATGTTTTCTCGAGTTTACCAAATCAACATGTTTTGGATTATGAGATTAAACCGATGAAACTGGGAAAAACAAACACATGAAGTGGTGTAAACTGCAAACTCTAACCAAGCACACCTTGACCTAAGTGCGTTTGAACAAAGCATCTTCTTGCTTAGAGGAACCTGCAAAGTGACCTTAATGGGTATTCTCTAAACTTTTTACCACATTAACAGGATAACAAACAAAGACCATTTGATTTCGACAGTTCTTTGAATTGCAACAACTTTTTACTTGACACAGTAAGTTTGTCCATCAAAGATAATGTTTATTTAACTTCCCACTGCAGCCTGAATGCTCATAAAAAATGTACACAGTCAAATCTGTTGTGAAACTATTTTTGGTAGACCGAAGCCTATAAAAAGCTTCCACTCCCTGCGTAACACATGATGCCAGGCTAATTTAAGTGTCTAAAACAAGCTCTCACACGTGCTTATGATGGAAGCGCATTAAAGCATGGAGGCAAGTCTTTCTCTGTGGATAGAGTTTAAATTCTCGGAGAGCTGTCTCATCTAGAAACTGCTCAAATTAGCATCTCTGCCTACAGGGCTTTGAGAGGAAAACAGTGGACTGCGTGTAATGCGGG
This sequence comes from Fundulus heteroclitus, assembly GCF_011125445.2. Taxonomy (NCBI): domain Eukaryota; kingdom Metazoa; phylum Chordata; class Actinopteri; order Cyprinodontiformes; family Fundulidae; genus Fundulus; species Fundulus heteroclitus. The sequence goes on from NC_046365.1 coordinate 35,042,223, forward strand.
AGCCAGTAGCTGGCTGACAAAGCCCAGAGGGCCTCAGCAGCCTTTGCTGCCTTTGGTGTGAGATTTTAGAGAGAAAGTAAGAGAGATAGAGTGGGCTACCAGTTTCATCGTACTGAAGAGAAAATTGCAGCAGGATAGTCTCATAAACAATTCTGCAGGGTGGCAGTTGTAATTAAAAAAACACAGAGCAAGCTGAGTCAATTGCTTAATGTGAGAAAAAGCTCACCTAAACCCTCCATCAGGTGTTCAGACCCATACTTTTACTCTGGCCAATTTGAGAGACGGTTAATTCAGCATGAAGACGAGAAAGTCCATTTAAAAGATTAATCTACTTGAACAGTGATTACAAAAGATATTTATTAATTCCACAAGATCAGTTTTTCTATGACGTGTATTCACATTACCAATACATCACAAGTTATGCATAATAATTACTGAAATGTAGTGTTAAGTCAGAAAATCAGGAATCTGAGTATCGGTTTGCATACATTTATTTTTGATGATAATTCCTGTAAGCATAATCCCTTTCATTCTTTGACATAGTTTGTAATATTAAAATATATACTGTTATGATATTTGTCTAGGATGAACCCGGACACAGCACGCACACACAGAGCTAGTTCTTAAGAGTGAGTTTATTGAAAAGTGTGGAAGATGGATGATGATGGGATCAGAGTCATTCAACAGACGGAGGTGTAGGGTGCAGAAGCTTTGCGGCAGGAGGCGTGTGGAGTGACTGACCGGGAGGAACTCTGGAGCCGAAGACTAGCGACCAGGACAGAGCATCTGAGCTGAGGTCGTGGAGAGCAGAACCTCTGAGCCGTGGACTTGAGAGCAGAACCTCTGAGCCGAGCACTGGAGAGCAGAACATCTGAGCCGAGCACCGGAGAGCAGAATATCTGAGCCGTGCACCGGAGAGCAGAACATCTGAGCCGTGCACCGGAGAGCAGAACATCTGAGCCGTGCACCGGAGAGCAGAACATCTGAGCCGTGCACTGGAGAGCAGAACATCTGATCCGTGGACTTGAGAGCGGAACAGCTCACCAGGAGATGAGAACAGGAGTGTAAACAGAGCTGAGCTGGATCTAGGCTGAGACTGGAACAAAACAAAGCTGAAGGAAAGTCTATTGGCTGACTGTAACAAAAAACTGAGCTGACAAGGATTCTGGCAGAGACTGAGCGGGAGTCAACGCTATGGACCGGCGACGAGAACAGAATGAGGTGAGTCTTATAAAGAGGTGAACACAGGTGGCAAGAGATCAGGTGTAATTGCTGCCTGACAGGTGACGGGAATGAAAACTAATTAGTGTCCAGAGGAGTGACTAAAGCTGAGCAAGGGAGAGCTAAGTGAACTACAAAATAACAAAGAAGCCAGACAAAACTTAAACCATGACATATACCAATTCATTGATTAGTTAAGAACACATCAGAATCAGAATAAAACTTCATTTTGCCAAGTTTGAGGGTACAAACAAGGAATTTGACTTCAGATTCCAACGCTCACATTGTGTAAAGAAACAGGCAGACAAGTAAACAGACAGTAATTACAATCTATGACAGAACATTTTTCAGACCATCCTCTGTAAACCCTAGAGATCGTTGTGTGCGAAAATCTCAATAGAGCAGCAGTTTCTAAAAAACTCAGAGCAGCCCATCTGGCACCAACAACCATTCAAAGTAACTTAACTCACCTTTCTGCAGCAGATCCTCTTGACCATGTTTACATGCCTAAATGCATTGAGTTGCTGCCATGTGATTGGCTGATTAGAAACTTGTGTTAACGAGTCGTTGGACAGGTGTACCTAAGAAAGTGGCCGGTGAATTTAGTTTGTAATATTAAAGTGTATACCAATGCAATGTAAAGAAACAGGCAGACAAGTAAACAGACAGTAGTTACAGTCTATGACAGAAAATACAGTTTTCAGGGTACAAAGGTAAGAACCGGAGCAGTATGTAAAGGGGATTTGTTTAATAGCAGAATAGCTGGCTAACCTGACTGTAAAGTGTTAATCAGAGACACAGCCTGGGGGTAGAAACTGTCTCTGTGTCGGCTCGTTTTAGTCATCTGTGCTCGGTAGCGGCGACCTGAAGGCAAGAGTCTGAATAACCGATCATCAAGATGAGTTGAATTAACCCAAAAGCTGAAGTCAAAACTCACCTTAATTGCCAGACCATTTTTGTGTTACGATGGGGGAAGTCCCATATCCCAATTAAAAAAAACAAAACATACTATACATATATAACTATAGATATAATGGTTTTGTTAACTCAAATATGAACTGTTTTTTACATTAATATCAACATTTAGATTTTTTTTCCTGCCTATAATTTAATGATCAGACCACCCCACCTCTTGGGTCCAGGACAGTTGACCTGTTTGTTCCACCAAAACGGATGTTTTTTTTTTTTCTTTTTTCGTTTGATCATTTGTTAAAATAGTGTCACATATGCATAGTTAAACTAATTAGCCAATTGCCAAGTACCATGACTTTTGAGCTATGGCATGTTGGATTAGGTTTCACTCTTAAACAGCTTTTACATAATGTACACTTATTATATAGGAGCTTCATGATGAATTCAGCATGCAATTCAATATTTTCAAGTTTTTTTCTCTCCAAGGTTTTCTTTTTTTAAACCCACAGTGACTCTTCAACCAAGAAGCCCCCTCTTATACCCATCTATTTTTGGATCTGTTCCATGTTGTTCAGCTAGCCTTTCCATTCAGAGGCCTGTTACTTTGAGCTGGTGGGAACTGGGCACATGTGTCTCTGTTTGTTTCCGATGTATTTTCAGATGGGTTAACGCGTGCTGACATCACATAAATGTCCTCTCATCCAACTGAGAGTATGCCAACCATGCAACAAGCAAGCCAAGTGAACACACACAGGCACACTTGCACACCACTCTCTCCTAACCCTCCATCTGTGTTGATCTCTTTCCTTTTGCCACACTCTAATCTTATCTCATCCTATCCTAATTAGGAAATAACCAGCTTGCTGACTCTTTAAAGGACAGTATATGTCTGCCATTTTCTTCTGGTAACGAGAACATTTTCAGGGTTCTAATTTCTAGAGACTTATAGAAAATTGGGAGTTTATGTAGAACTTTAAAATAAACACATGCCTGTCTTATATGGTACTATAGAGTGAACCCGATAATCAAACAATACATGGTTTAAAGCTGTTCATAGCTCAAGAGAATGCTGCATAAATACTGATAAGAGTAGTTGGCACAGGGGTAAAGAAAGAAAGAAAGAAAGAAAGAAAGAAAGAAAGAAAGAAAGAAAGAAAGAAAGAAAGAAAGAAAGAAAGAAAGAAAGAAAGAAAGAAAGAAAGAAAGAAAGAAGCAAGCTCATGAGGTTACTGAAATTTCATGCATGTCTAAAGTTAAAACTCTACTCAAATTGTTTATTTCTTCAAACTTATAGACATCAGGATGCATTGTTGGTAGTGATGATCTAATTTTTAAATATGATTGATCATGTAATAAAAACAATGTGAAAACACACACAGATTAAGGTTTCCAGTAATTTAGTAGAAGACTAAACCAGTTTAGAAATGTTATTCACAGAATTGTAAATATTAAACGTTTCTAAAATGTTGATAAATATTCATAATGTCGTTGCAACTAAAAATGTGGTTTGTTAAAACAATGTTTGGCAGCATTGGTGCATATTATTCAATATAGAAGATACAAACTCTAAAGTTAAGTTACAACACTACTAGTATTTCTACTACTGCTTTCAGTTTGTAATGGAAATTTTCAAACATTGTTCTGATTTTTTTTTTTAATTTTTTTTTATACTTGGATATCTCAATTTACATTACTGTCAATCTGCATAGGAAGTGTTACAAATTGGACTTGTAGAGATCTAACATTATGGTGGTAAAAATAAAATGGTAAATGAGTTGTACTTGTCCAGTGCTTTATCAAGCCCTGAGGACCCCACAGCACTTTACATTCTGTCATTCACCCTTTCACTCACACATTCACACGTTGAAGGTGGTAAGCTTCATTTGTAGCCACAGCTGCCCTGGGGCAGATTGACAGAGTCGGGGTTACCATACAATTGGTTCCACCAAGCCCTCTGACCACTGCCAGTGGGCAAAGCGGGTGACGTGTCTTGCCCAAGGACACAATGACTGAAACGGTGGGAGCAGGGCTTCCATGCAGCCACAGCTCTTGCTTCGGGCACACATAAACCAAAAATGAGGGTAGTTGTAAGCTTTATCCAGAACCACAAAATTTCAGACAACCAAATTTCTGTGTCCCCCTCAGGAATTTTTCAAGGGTGAAATTCTGGCTCTCCGTTCCACAGCCAGGACGAACACCACATTGTCCTTTCTCCTGGATCCAAGGTTCAACAATTGGTTGGCTTTCCCTTCAGGGCTGTGAAGTGCAATCCCTCAATAGCTAGAACACACTCTCTGGTGCTGTTTCTTAAAGATTGGAACTAGCACCACACATTGCTGAAGAGGCATATTGACTAGAACAGGCCTTAAAGTCCATAAAATAATTCATCCACCTCTGGCAACCTGCTGCTGGAGATCAATTTTGGCAACTTCAGCCATGGAAATGGACTTGCCTTGTCCCTAGTCCTCAGACTGTCTCCTTTTCAACATTTGAAAAGGATTTTCACCTTCTTTACACTAAAAGTATAAACACACCATCTTTGAAGGATTCATGTTTTATGAATTCATGATTCATGATCAAAGAACACTTCAAGAGTCAGTTTTGCATCTGACAAAATATAGGCAAGTCTTTTTTAATGACTCTGGAAACCCACAAACTGGATAGCTCTACTTTTTTAAAATTGACCAAGCTTTACAAATTTAGTGCTTTGTCATTCAGAAAATTTACCAGACCGGGGGTTCTGTTAACTGTTGTTTAATTGGAGATAAAATTTAAAGAGAAACAATCAGACTACAGACTGTCAAATATGTAAGCAAGGTAAGGCAAGTTTATTTATAAAGCACATTTGTAGTGACTACTTGTTGATGGGAAAAAAATAAATGTAAATCAAATAGTCACTTATTGAATGGTGGGTTTCTGGTTTTACGCAGTACAAGAAATTCTCAAAACACGTCAAAAATGCAGTTCCGTGTGTTATACAGTATATATATATATATATATATATATATATATATATATATATATATATATATATATATATATATGCCAAGCATTTGTCCTTATAATGTTTATTTAGTCCTTTTTGAGGCTGAAAAGAATTTTGCACCAGGCAAAATGGTAACAATTGACATAGCTGCTGTAAGAGTTAATAGATCGTCCTGCAATGCCTCGCAACGAAGTAAAAGTTCGGCATAGTCGAACACCAGCCTGATCTACATGGTTAGGGTTAAATAACCTCTTATTTTCGCACATCCGCTGGGCGTTTCTGACTCTCCTATTGCTTCTCCTTAAACAAGAAGAAGTCCTGAGGACCCTAAAGCAGAGCTAAACCTTCGAAGACAACGAAAGACAGTTATAAAGTTGGCCTTCTATCACCATAAGGCCATTTGCAGGTTTAAAGGACTAATGTCTCAGCAGGATCTAGAAAAAGTGATCTGTGTGTTTATCTTTTGTCAAATTGATTACTGCAATACTGTTTTTTCAAAGGTCTGCCAAAAAATACGATGAAACAGCGGTAGCTGATTCAGAACGCTGCTGTCTGCGTCCTCACTAAGACTAAGAAAGTAGAGCACATCACCCCAGTTCTAAAGTTCTTCCACTGGCTCCCTGTATCTCAGAGAATATACTTTAAAATCCTTTTGTTAGTCTATATATCCCTGAATGGCTTAGCACCTAAATACATCACAGACACAGTGTATCAACCCTCCAGACCACTCAGGTCCAGCCTACGCTGCAGAACCAGAACCAAACGTGGAGAAGCAGCATTTAGTGTCAAGAATCAGAGCAGAGGACCCAGAATTCAACTAGACCAGCAGAGGTTCGGTAAAAGAATATTTATTAACAAAATCCAAAAACCAAAAAGGGCAGAGAAATAAACAGTCCAGTTGGGCAGGCAAGGCAGGAACAGACAGAAACAGGGTGGCTCAGATCTCTGGGGAACAAGGGGTCAAAAATCCAAAAGCAAGCAATAAACAGAAACTTGCAGGAGGAGACTCACCCATACTCAAACAGACGACCTGGCACTGATGTCTGGTCTCAACAGTTTATATGGAGGATGAAGCAGGTGAAACCGGTCAGAGATGATTGCAGCAAGGGTGGAGTAAGGCAGGTGTGCAGAGTAAGTAATTAGACCAGACATCAGTGCAGAGGCTCAAAACAAGAAATAAATCAGAAACCAAACCTAAACTAAGAAGCTAACAGGACAAGACAAAACTCAAAGCAGCTTGAAAACCTAAGACAGGGGAGTAAAATAACTAACATAACCAGAACAGAACCCAGAACATTACATTTAGTTTTTGCTCCACTTATCTGGAACAAACTCAGAACACTGTAAAAGTGCTGAAACCTTGAGTTCCTTTCAAGGGAATAGGTTAAAAACCTATTTGTTTAGAGTTGCATTTGAATGTTAATATTTTTGTTTGTAGTCCAAGTTGTCTTATATCTTAAATCTGCAGCTACTATTCCACTGCAATGTGCTTTCTTCAGTAATGCTTTCTTTACTTATACTCTGTTCATGTACAGTACTTTGAATTTTTTGGTTACTAAATGTGCTATACAAATACACCTGCCTTGCCTTGCCTTAATCATTTCACGCGTGCACAATATCATAGTTCCGGTCACGTGTTTTTGTTATGGAAAAACGTACACAAAGCGTTTAGTTTACTAACAAACAGAGCAAATACAAAGTGCAAAACATAGACATAAAGTATAATAAGCCAAGTATAATAAGTCCCTCTATCTCTTCTTCCTGTTCATCAGCCTGAGGTTTTTAGCTGTGAATTTAGTTATGGCATGATAATTTAATTGGAAAACCTTGTATGCAATCAGAGTGAACTACTGATGCAGAAATTTGTAAAGTCATAGTAAGTGACTAGCCCCCATTTAAGGCACATAGCTTACATTCCGAGCATAAACAGAGACAAATGTGCCCAAACAAATCTCAAAGCTCTGACCTTCAAAGGATTCACAATGGGATAGAAAAGTCTGGCATCACTGTAGAAATAGCTATGTGAAATATTGGAGCCATACTAACCAGGACAAGACATATCCTCTGTGCTACACAGTTCATTAACCCCCATATGTTGCCTTTGGTACCATCAAATACATACTAGCTGTGTGAGAAGCCTTTGGGAAAACTCATGTCTCAGCAAAATAAACAAGCTGGTAGAATGGGACTGCTCAAGATTGAACACAACCTGAAAGACCGCAGGAATCAAAACATTTTGGTTGTGACAAAGCACCCTAAGCTTGCAGACTTAAATGCTGAAACAAAACAGGCAGTTCGGATGTTAAAGTCAATTTTAATGACAGAATATCCAAATTCAAAACTAAAGCAAACAAGGATGTAAGAAATAAACCAAAGACTCAACAAAAAGCAACAATTTTATTATTATTGAGACAATTAATTTAGAATGGCTTACAACCAGGCTGCCGTTGCCCATACTCTATGTGGAAAAGTAAACTTTTAACCAAAACAACTACATTTATATGCAATTTTATGACATTCCTTGCAAGAAGCATACATATTATTTTATAAATCTTTATTCAGGGAAGGTAGAAAATCTTTCAATAGTTTTGCTGAATACTTTTGAAATTGCACAATAGTGTTGTTTTTGGCAAATTTTATATATTGTGTGAATATTTGGGAAAATGTCCTTGGTTTCTAAAGCTTTGATTTAAAAGAGGCAGAGTTTTTTGTAATCTTTTCAAGTGGTTTTGAGCACTTTTCTGTATGTGTTTGACTTTAGACACTTGTCTCTCAGAACTAAATAAGTATACTGTGCAATATGGAGAAAAAACAAAGCAAAAGCCTGCAGTTTATCATCTATTGTCTGCCCTCTTTTCAGATATAACTGTCTTTTCAGCACAAAAACTGAGCATAGCAGAACTCTGAAGGTTAAATAAACTCAGTAAGAATAAGAACTGACCAAATGAATAAAAATAATCTAGCACTAAACAAGAGGAGCAGAGCTGAATGTTTTCAGAGAGAACAATCAACTATATACAAAACAGGTGGTGTGACTAAAAACATGGATGGATAGTGCAAAATAAAGTGAGAATATAACAAAAATATAAATACAACCTGTAAAACATGACACTATGTTTTGTGAAAAGCTGCTGTTAAAAAAAACACCTTAAGATCCAATTAAAAATTGAATCCTGGCAAAGATGCCTATTCTATCAGGTTTATGTTAGATTTTAGATAAAAAGCAATCAGAGCGAACAATATAGACTGAAAAGGAATCTTATATGGAAATGTGTGCATTTTTTAATGTATTTCAAGAGAGACAGGCTTAGTCATAATGAATGCCTTCTCCTGAAGGAAACAAAGTGAAAACTAATATTAGCTTCCCAGCATGTCTGGCAGCCGACGGGCTCTCTCATTAAGAGGAAGTATATCTGCCTGGACCTTTGCTAAAAGGGCCCCCCTCTGAAACACTGAGCTGACCACTTCCTTTAGCTGGGCTTCTTTCTGGATTCCCTCTCTTTGTCTCGAAACCCATCCATCACCCCTTTCCCCATTTTATCCCGGAGCTGAGGAAGAGTTGTTAATTAGCACAGTCATTAAAAGTAAAAAACCTGAAACAGACACAGTTGAGGCTCTGACTAATTTCACATTCAGACACCATCATCTGTCTGTCGAATGAATGGATTAGATGGTCTGAATATGTCAGCGAAAAGCTAAGAATAACTACCCACTTATTTTCATTACGGAGCTCTATCCTCTCTCTTTATTTTCTTGAATATGTCAATACAGAAGCCAAGCATCTTGCTATTTACGAAGATGACAGCGGTTTCAGTAATTTTTCTATACATTGCTTTCATTCCCCTTGAACTTTTTGAAAACTATTCCACAACAAACTTCAAAAATGTATTTTATTGGAGTTGTATGTCATAGGCCAACACAAAGTAGTGCACTACTTTTAGAAGGACGATTAAATAAATCTTATTTTACAAATAAAAACATAGAAAGTGGGAATGCTGTAATGGGTAAGAAACTGGAGACCTGGTAATTCAGTCGGACAAGTGTGTTTTAAGAGATTTGAGTTAAAAAGGTGTAGTTGGGAAAGAAACAGGCTGGAGGGCACTCAGGAACTGCTGAAAGGGAGAGAGAAAGGTTAGTGGCTGAACCGCACTGAGTGGAGGATGTGTGAGCACTGAAAATAAGCCACTAACCTTCTCGGGAACCAGAATGAAGAAGTGATCCAGACAAATATATCCGTGAGTTCCAGATATATATGCAGCGTTAACTGGTGAATCAGTTTGAAGCTGACAAATTGTGGGGCTGAGGCAAGGAGGTAATCTGCAATACGGGTTTAGGCCATACACAATAGGCAGGAGACAGGCAGAGGTTTCCAAAAGGATCAGAGGCAGACAGGTTTGGTCATGAGATGATTCCGGTTTCCTGCTTCCAGAAATCCGAGGCCAATGGGAGAGTCTGACAGGGGTAAGGCAAACAGGCAGGAATCCGCAGAACAGAGCTGGCCGATATCATGTAGGCAATTAAAGACCGCTTGATGGTTTACTCACACTATGGTTTTCAGAGACTGGCTGTGAGAGGCATGAATATATAGGCAGACCCACAGGTGCAGCTCCTCAGAGTTAATGAGCTAAGTGCAGGTGGTGCTGCCTGAACAATTAGTGGAACTGAGCACAGGGGAGCAACACAGCCAGGGAAAACAAACAAGAATGCACACGGTTGCCGAAACATTACAGAATGCATTTGTTTTCAGTCCCCTTTTCACTTTGACACCTAATGGTCCTCACACGCCGTAACTTAATAATAAGGTCTGTTGGAAATGTCATGTTTGGTTTAAGATGTCTGACCCACATGCAGAAAACATCGGCACACAGGAGGCAGTGTCACGGTTTTTATTTATCTCTTGTTGCAAAGTTTCTGAGGTGGATCTTAGGAAGGGGATCCGACTCGGGCGGAACACTCGAGATCTACGAGGTAAGGAAAACAATTAGATACTTATCTGTTAACCCTAACCGAAACAGGTCCAGAGGGGTGGACCTGTTTCGGTTGAATTTGCATGTTATCTAAGCCATTACAAGGCCTTTGTTTGGGCAGTAGTATAAAGCTTGGTACTCATCATCCTGGAGAGGAAGCGAAACGTCTTCAACTAAGGAAAACAAGTCAGTTTGCTTTGTTTTTTACTTTTTTTGGAACAGGCACCAATAGTGCTGTGTTATCAGTCAACTATGAATATTCACGGCAGATAATCTGGGCCCTTTGGCTAATGGCAGTAGGGTCACGGAGGGCACTCCACAGTGACCAGACAGAGCTGGCTGAACAGCTTTTCTCCTTCTCAGCCCAAATTTAACATCCAGTGACAAAAATGTATCATTGTGGCTACTTCAGAAGACAATTATTTACACTGGATTTTATTTAGAGGGAGCAGGAAAAAGGGAACCAAAAACCAAATGCGAGGTAGACTTTTTAAATTTTAATTTATAAAAAAATATTTCAATACCTTCATCATTTGCCTTCAATTCAAATATGCACTACTCTCTGTTGGTCTATTACATAAGATTCCAATGACACCTATTAAAATTTGACATTGACAAAATAAAATTGGACTTTTAGCAACTACTGATGCTTTTGCAAAGCACTGTAGGCCAAGACGTCATGTAGAGCTGCTATACATTTATGATACATCTCTTCAAAAAATTTGCAAATCATGGTACATAAGCATCAACAAATAATCCTAGCTGTTTTAAAAAGCCTGAATAAATGACTAAATGACTGAATAAATGTAAATATGGGTTGAAACAGGTTAAACACCTTCTGTTAGCAATGCTATTTATACATAGCTAAGAGATAAGCAATCAGAAATGTTGGGGGTATTGTTAAGAGTATTTCGTTAAATACTCATAAAGTACAAAATACAAGAAAACATGTGTTTACATAGGAATAATAGGACAAGGAGTTTCACATCAGGCTTGTCTTGCACTGGAATGGCCAATCAAAAAGAGGACCATAACCAAAAAAACAGAAGTTAAACCAGACTCCAGCTCATTATCAATGTTCTGTTTCACTTTTTGGATTGGAACGGTTATACCATACAATGTTGAGGTTGAGGTTTATCACTGATTTCCACCCAGCCTCTATTTGAAACTCAACAGTTGAGGTTTAAAGGCCATCTGTCACTGAATTTGTTAGCAGATAATAATACTCATCCTAGTGCTCTGTGAAATCTTTTTGCTCGTATTTGAGTTAGTGAACCCAACAGTTGATGATCACTGACCTGATTAATCTTATTCAATGACTTGCACAGTGGTAAGACCATGTCAGCTCCAAACAACTGGCAAAGACATACACTCCTGGATGTATCCAACCGACAAAACCCACCCAGGCAGCAAGGCCTGCTTGTAATCACCTGAATCTAATCTCCCAGAAGAGCCAGTGAAAAGAGCAGTGCTCTTTAGTTTTAAGCATAATGAAGAACTGACAAAAAAAATCTTGCAGTTATTAATGCTGAATATGTTTAACCTACTGGCATGTACATCTTGTGCTGGCTAATTAAATTCAATTAAATGTTATTTAACTAGCGCCAGTTCTCACTCAACACATGTAATCTCAAGGCACTTTACAAAGTCAATTAAATGAAATCATACAGACATATTGGTCAAAAGGTTTCCTATCTAAGGAAACCCAGCAGGTTGCATCAAGTCTCTCCAAGCAGCATTCACGCCTCCTAAAAAAGTGCAGAGCCACAGGGAGAGTCGTCGCATTGTCGATGGCTTTGCAGCAATCCCTCATATTGAGCATGCATGAGGCGACAGTGGAGAGGAAAACTCCCCTTTAACATGGAAGAAAACCTCCAGCAGAACCAGGCTTAGTGTGAACGGCCATCTGTCTCGACCCACTGGGGCTTAGAGAAGACAGAACAGAGACACAAAAAAATGATGATCTAACTGATGATCACCTAATAAAGTTGCTTTCAAATACCCTACATTTACAATTCTGAATCTACCATTTTTTTTATTCTCAGGAACCTTTGAAATGGGATTGTCTTTGTCAGCTACTGATGATATATTTGGGCTACAGATGGGGTTAAAACTGTACTACAAAAAGCCACCCTGCTTCTAACACGGTAGTGTTTCTAATGTAACCCGGATGGTTATCCATACTATAAATATAACACTTATGTCAGAATAACTTTGATTTTTGATTGCAGCAGCATGTTTCCTGAACTGCCAGGTATTACAGTGTTAAACCCAGGCCATACAACTATCCACAGCCTTGTCCTACTCACATATGCTTGCAGTCCTACGGGTGACCTAAATCATTTTGTTTCTACAGTTCTCTTAGATATTGTAAAATATCTTGCAAGAAAATGCAGTAAATGATCAAAGACATGCTGTTTATATGCTTCCAGCTTTGGAAGATACTGTATTTTCACCTTGTTTACATGTTGAATTACTTTTCTACATGTTATCCTTGTCATATGCTGAAAGGGAACAGGGTTGGCCCTCTAACAACCGTGCCCCTTAATTTTGATTTCTTTTACCTGTGAATAGAATTTATGAAGGGAATAAGACAAAAATAATCTGTCCTCTCTCTTTTGTTCACTAAATATTGTTTATTTACACTGAGGTACAAAGCTGGTAATTTTACAGCTGGTTGCCACTGGAAGCTGGTGCAGAGGGAAAAGGACACTGTAAAATTTGAAAAAGTCCAACCTCAGCTTTTTAAACAATAGAAAGCAATTTAAAAAAATAATTGTGGTCGCCCTGAAAGAGAAAACACAACAACAACAATCACTTTTTATAATATAAACTAGTAATTTTGAAAGAATAGCATAAAAAGTATAAAATTACATTGCCAACATATATGGCAATATAAGAAACATTATGCCAGCAGCTTTAATGTCTGATTCACAAAGCAAATAGTACAAAGGATGCAATGGAGCAAACACAGCCATCGGGTTATTGAAATGTGGCTTTACCTTCTTTTTGCATCAGTTGTGTGCTTCCTGTTCCCTCCCTCTCCCCCTGGATGAGCTCTCGTTGAGCAACTCTAAGCAAAGGAGTATCTGTTTGCATATTTTCCATTAAGCATATTGAACACAGTTTTGAATTATTCCATGGAAAGTGAACAATGAGATATTTCATCAAATATTTTTTGCAACAATGTCAGGAAGACGAGTAAATAGGCTGAAATAAAAAAAGCCCTTATTTTGTAAAAGTAACAGTGAGCAGTTTAGTTCTCTTTTTTCATTCCTGTGCTCCAATTACAACCAATGCTAAGCTAGGTGAAGCTAAGCACAACACTTTATACTAAATTAATATAGTCAACTTTGGTGGTTTTCTGAGAATTAAAGGCTTCTTGCTCTTTCAAGTACCTTTTTTAATTAGAAGTGTATGTACACAACTTTCGTCACCTCACTGTGCCTGATGTGAGAGCTGTTGTCTCATCAGTTCTAAATAATGAATGATCAACAGTAAGATCAGGATGGATTTGGTTCATCTTGTATGTAAATATTTTTAAAACTAATTTTACTTAATATCTTTCTTTTGCTGGAGTAAGTTACTGCATAAAATAATTCAACATGCAATTAGGTTTTTTGAAGACAAGCTTTAAATTTCTGTTTGAATTAACCCTCTACTAACCCAACTCTTGCCAGATGGATTTGATTCTGCAGAGCTCCACACACCTTGTGTTGACGCCGTGTGAAGCCCAGCGGAACTACATCCACCTGACAAGAGTCAGGTTAACCCTCTGCTACTTCTGGAGCTATGTAGTGATTATGAAGTCTATCCTCAGGTACTAATTCATATCCATCCTTTGCATGTTAATACAGACAGTAAAGCAAGATAACTTCCAAAAATATTCTTTGGATTGGTAAAAATAATATCCAAAATTTCAGAACATCAAAAAAGGAAAAGAAAAGAGTATATAACCAAACAAGGTTTGGGAGAACCTATCAACATATTTGTCAGTAAGACTTTTGTGTTGCCAACAACTATGTACAGCGGGAGAAGGTTTAAATGGCTTACTGACACAAAAGAGAAACTGATTTTTTTCCAGGTCTGTGATATATTAAAGAATTATTTTTGTTCTTTGACAATGTATTTTGGGAAAAACTGGTTAGTTTTAAACTAAGAGCAACATATATGCACGTGTCTGTTATGTTGCTCACATAAAACTAAGAACAACACGTGTTATTTTGCTATAACTTGTTTTAACTTGTGGTGGGAACCTATGACAATGTGGTGTGGGAAAGACTGATTCTGTATTCCTCATTTTGCTTATATTTGCGCTATTATCTGAGTTTGCAATATTATTTTGTATCACACACTGCTGAGATGCTGGGAACGTTTTTTGTTTTGGAAATGGGATGAACAGCTCAGATGGGAGGGAGAAGTGGCCACTCTAGCTCCCATCTGATACTTTGTTTATTGGTATAAAAAGAAGGGGACCGCCCTCAGTCGTTGAAGTCAGACGTGGTTTGTATGGACGCCCGGCCGCGTGGATTGCTCTCTAACCGGACTGACCACCTTCCCAGTCCTAACCGTGGTAAGAGATGGAACAACACGCCTGTTTGAAAGCTTGCCAGGCTTTAAGTGCTTGCTGTTTTGTGTTGCTGTGTTCTGTGGGGAATAATAAATGTGTGCCTTATATTCTAACAGAAACAGTGTTTGAGTCCTTATTTGTGTTTGCCGATCTCTCTCGATCCTGAAATAAACATTTCATAAAACAGTCTGAAAGCAGGTTCCAGATCGACACTGAGGAGTAGAGGGACATGATTATTGTACAAAGTGATATTCGGTGGTTTGCAATTATGTTTGAGAGGAAACTGAAGTCTCCCAGTTGTTGGAGCTGATAAGGATTCCAGGTATTACCACGGGTGCTGACCTTGGTAGGTTGCGGTTTGTGAAGCAGATTGCTGATGGTGTTTGTTTTCTTGTTCCAGGAGGGAGATGGAGACAAGAGTGGAGTGGTGGAGGGTGGAGAGGCAGGTGAGTAATGATGGTTGTGTTGAGAGGTCCAAGCAGCAGATCCAGAGGAGAGTGACCAGAGGAGCAGTGAGGTAACCTTTTGGAAGGGATTCAGACGTAAGTTTGTCAGCTAACTCTGGGAATCGAGGGGGCAGAGGACTGAAAACCAGAGGGAAGACTTTGGACTGCCGTATGGGTTTCTTTCTGGAAGGAGAACAGAGAAGGCACTGAGGTTAGCAAGTCCAGACCGGGCCGCCGGACTGATGGGTCTTGGCCTTCTTGGCCTGGGTTGCTTGGTCAGGTCACTTGACAACGTGGCTGAGCAGGTTTTCACTCTAGCAACTCTTGGGAAAGGTCTGCACAGCTTGAAGATGCCTCTTGTGCCAGGTCTCTGGTTCAACTTTGTCTTGCAAAAGCTGAAAGGAAGATGGCAGACAGTTTGTTTCTAGCATGGCTGCCTGCTTCTTCTCCTTAAGGGGCTGTCCTGAAAAGGGTTAATCTAAATCTGTCGATTTGGTGTGTCATTCATATTTCATATTCCATCCAATGTTCATTTTATCTAATGACTGTGAGGCACAACACTGAGTAAAACTCATCTCTCATCCCTATGTTTAGTAAAAAAATAAATAAAAATAAAACTCAAAAACTGTCCCTTGTGTTTAATGTATTTTACAGATTAGCAAATATTTCAGAATATTACACAAAAGTAAAGGTTTGGATGCTTGTGCAGTCAACATCTTTTAAGATATTTCTAGAGAGAGGAAGTTACATTTTTATTTTAATATATTGAACAGTCATATTTTCTAACCCGCTTTATAAACGTTTAATTAAAGCCTGCAAACCTTCATCAAGTCTTCCTCCCCAGTAGATCTTACATGGATTAAGCCCATTCACATCGCCACAAGAAATTCCTGTAAGCTATATATATATAAAAAAGGTTTCCAAAACTGATCTTTGCATTGATTTAGTTGACATCAGTTTAAGCTTATTACACAGATCTAGATTTTGTGCTTCTAAGTGTGCTTTCAGACTTTCCCCTTTTATCCGCTTCTCAGCGCTTTGAAGAGCTCCATATCATTTTTGTGTGGTCAGGCAGAAAGCAGAGCTGACATGCCCTTCTGGGAGATGTGTTAAAAGGTATGTGAAAACAACTTCCCTTACTACACGAAAGCTTGGAAAGAAAAAAGGAAGGGGGGAAAAAAACGGCAGAAATTCAACAGAAGAGGCAGAAATGAGAGCAGAATGAGAAGTGGGAATTTGTTCCCTCTAATAACTGCAGGGAAACTATTTTAATGAGCGGTTCATTGACATGCAGTTCTTTAAGAAAATGCTTGAATTGGAAAAAGGCCAGGAATGTGTCGAGTAAAATGTAAAGCGATAGCTGTCACTTTCTAGACATGTCACACTCGTCTGTCACGCCGTTACAACAGGAGAACCCCAAGGCTGCTAATGGTGTCTGTCTCTTTTCAGGACATACCATTATCATGTCAGTTTATGTAACCCAACTGCTGGTGAGATCATTATAATCTCCTCTGTGCCATGCAGTTCCCAGACAGCCGAGTGCAGTGTTGTGCAGCTCTAGGGAGCATTCAAAGGCCCGAGTGATTCACCTGCGGATTAAGTCTCCGGGAGAGAAAAATGAGGGCACAGAGCGACACTGTCCACTATCCATGTCCATTTTTTGTCATTTTTCAGTGACACTCAAAGCAAACCAGAACAGACTAAATACGATGCACAGCACACAATAAATACTTGATAAAAGACATTAGATATGTAGAAGAAACGAAATGACAAATACAAACCAAAGTACAGATGAATTAAGGCTTTGTTTTCAATAAATAAATAAATAAATAAAATGTTCAAGATGTTTCTATGATGTAGGAATAAAAAGTAAAAAAAAAATGTTCCAAGGACCAGTTAGCAAATTGCCACGGTACAATCATTAACTTCAATGTATTTCAGTGGCATTTAAAAATAATAATAATCATTTTATTTGTCATTGCAACTCACACTTTCAAAGAAACTTGTTTAACGTGCATTTAACCTATCCCTTGGGGAGCAGTGGTCTGCAACTGTGCAGTACCCAGGGAGCATTCTGGGACAAAGGGTTTAGCTCAGAGACCCAGAATGGCAGTCTGGGGGATTCAAACCAAGGAGCTGCACTCTTTCCAGCACCCTGCTCTGACCACTACACCATCACTCCTCTATCCCACAGGTAAAGTATAGTGTATGATTGTAAAGTTGAAGGAAAATGTTGCATGGTTTTTAATCGTTATGTTGAGAAAAAAAAAAAAAAATGACATGCATATGAATTGAGCCCCCGGAAGTTCTTTGGGGTTTGTCCCCCAGTTTTTTAGACACCTAGAGACAGAGAGTGTTGTCCATTCTACTTTGCAAGAGCTTAGGCTCAGTTAGATTGGATGGAGAATGGTCTTTGAGCTGTAATATCCAAGTCTAGCCTCATATTCTAAATTTGATTAAAGTCTGGACTTTGTCCGGGACATAAATATTTATTTTTTGCAGTATGTTAAGGGTCAATGGCCTGCTGGAAGATGAACCTGAACCCTAGTTTATATCTTTTTCAGCCTGTTACAGGTCTTCCTCCAGGATCTGTGTTCAGATCCTGGATCCTCATAGCTCAACTATGACAAGTTTTTTTTTTTGTCCTCACTGAAGAAAGCCTTCCACCCTGCTGACCCTGCCACTTTTTTGTAATGGGGATGGTATGTTCACACTGTGTCCAGGTCTGAGTGTTGGGTTTTTGAGCAAACATACCGTTTTGCATTTGTTTTGCGTCTCATCTGACCCGCCCACCTCGTTACACATGTTAGCTGTGTCCCTAGCATGGCATGTGGTAAACTGTAAACTGATCTTTGGATTTTTGTAGCTTCTCCAGAGTTGCCATTGGCTTCTCCTCTGAATAATGATATCCCTGTCCCGCCAGTTAGTTTAGGCCGGTGGCCATGTCTCAGTGCCATTTTTTAGTAAATTCAAACTATAAACTTAATAGAGCTCTGTGAGATGTTCAAAGCTTGGGATATTATTTCAGAACCTAACCATGGTTTAAGCTTATCTACAAATGTAATTAAATAGTAGATGGACTGAATGTATTTTCTAGTTATACCGACCACTCAAAGCACTTTACACTAGAGCAACATTTATCCAGTCACACACAGAAACGTGCACACATCCCTATACTGATACACAAATTGGCAGACAACGTGGGGTTAAGTACTGGCCTACACTTGTATAGCGTTTTATCAAGCCAGAGGACTCCAAAGCACTTTACTCTGCATTCAGTCATTCACTCACACATTCACAGGCTGATGGTGTTTAGATACGTTTGTAGCCACAGCTGCCCTGGGGCAGACTGGCAGAAGCGGGGCTGCCATGCAGTCGGTGCCACCAGGCCCTCTGATCACTGGCAGCAGGTAAAGCAGAAGTGTCTTGGCCAAGGACTGAGCGGGGGTTCAAACCAGCAACCCACAGGTTGCAGGACCAGACTCTTTGCTTCTGAACCACTGTCACTTTGCCCAGAAATACAGTGACATGCAACAGGAGGAAGGTGGATTTGAAACCACAACTTTCAGATTGTGAGATAACTACTCTACCCACTCACCCTCAGTCACCCCAAATTACCCACAGCTTTCTCTGCATCTGTCTAGAGTGTTTCTTCATTTTTGTTTTTTCAAACAGGTAGACTCTTTTATCATTCAGGTGACTTCTAAAGGCATTTGGTTGCACTGGATTTTTTTTAGGGGTGTTAAAGTTAGTGGTGTTTCACTCATTTCTGATTGATCCTTGGAATCGATCACAGTTTGTAGGCTTCTGTTTATTTTTGAAAACTCGCCACAGCTTCTCAGTGGAGATGATTTGTTGTGAGCTTCCTGCCCACACAACTGGGTCTTTGGCATTATAATATTTGAGCCACTTATCAATTTTGCTTGAAGAACCTGCTCATTATACTTACACAGAGTGAAGAGTTGGCTCATTCGGATGAAAAGCAAACCCACCTATGGATGCTACACTGTTAGCATCACACGGGACACCTAATATTCACATTTGCAGGACAAATTACCTTTGACAAACCCTCTCGCCAGAAGGTTGGTAAAATGTTCATGCTCTCTTCATGCAGGTGCTCTTAGATCCACTGTCTGATAGTACTGAAAAGCTTTTCGCTGGTAGCCACTCCATAATGCACTCCTTAGAAGAAGAAACTGCTGGTACTTTCAGGTGCTTATGTATTTGCTGAAGCCTTCTACAATGGAATTAAACTTCTCAGCTCGACGTGTTTGATGATCTGGAAAACTGCTCTATAAGGTGCAATATTCTAGCAGCACCTTTATTGCATGTGGATTCATTTTGATGTAATGCAAGCTTTCATTTTTGGAGGAATGCTTTGCTAAAAAAAAGAAGAAGAGGGAAATAATTTGAAGCACATCGTTCCCTCTTTTAGAGCAATCGATCAGTTAATTAAATTGATTTCAGCAGGAATCTTTTAAAGCTTTACCTGATAAGTAAGCTGAATTAATTGTAACTGATGATTTTGCACCAAGGCTAAGGAATAGATTTGTGTTTGCTATGAAGTAAAATTGTTAGGCTAGTAAGGCTTTTTGCAATGAAATAACATGCATCTTTGTGCACCACAATGGAAATTGTCACAATGAAACCTGGCACAACAACTGTGTTTGTGTTTCTATTGACTACTATTTTATTATGCCACATTCCTTGTTATAAATAGGCTTACATTGTACAACAGCCCTGCTGAACGCATCTAGTAGTATATTGTCAAAGCTAAAGGACACAGTTAGGAAAGCAATGCATGTCAGCAAAATTGACACAATAAACTTCTTGCATTTTACAAGCTTGTTTTCAGTCGGCAGCAAAATTAATATATAAACCACACCAATGTTCCTTCTTCCAGCGAAATCTGAGTAGGTATAAATAATTCAGGAAGCAAACTAGAAAAACAGTTGGACAACTGCTCCCCACAGCATAAACCACAATCTTTAAGGCCAGAATTATTAATACATTTCCCTAAAACATGAGGGAATTTCAAGGGTGAAGCATTGTGAAATTCAATTCCATTTAGGTTAAATGCAGTTTATTTATATTGCATTACCTGACAAAAAAAATTGCGTCCCAAAGCACATTACAATTTTTTTTTAAATCCAATCATGCAGACAGATTTTAAGTAAGTTACATAAATGACAAATTAATTGTATGAAGCAATGAAACAATTGAATCAAGTTTTGTTTATTATTCAAATTGGCTAAAAAGTTTTCTATCGAAGGAAACCCAGCACATTGCATTGAGTCGTTGAATTGCACCATTCACCTTTCCTGGATGAGCATGTACCCACAGTGGGCAGTCGCTGTCATATAGGACTTTGCAGCAATCCCTCATACCAAGCATGCATGTAGCAACAGTGGAGAGGAAAACCCCCCTTTTTAACAGGAGGAAACCTCCAGCAGGACCAGGCTCAGTGTGAACGACCATCTGCAACTGTTTGAGAAGACAGAGCAGACACACACACACACACAAATCACATAGGCACTGATCCAGGATTACTTTCTATGCTAAAGAAAAATAAAATGTTGAAGGCACTAGTAGTTCCTTTTTGTGCCTCAATCTGGGAGAGACACACAGCTGATCAGATAACGTCTGAGCCAGTTTTCAAGTCTAGAGGATAAAAAAAGAGCACATATAGTTAGCACAAGCAGTAAACGCTCAGCCAATAGCAATATCTAGGATAGAAACAGGGTTATCCACTGAAACACAGGGCTAAGTGTATCGTCCATAGCTGGAGATCATGAAGTTGTTGGAAGCAGTAGCTCACCATCCTCTCCAGGATGGTGTCACAGCAAAACCAAGCTCTACGCCAGACGTAGAGAATATGAGGAGAAAAAAACAGACAGAGAGCAAAAGTTAACCACTGAAATAACGCAATGCAATGACTTGATAAATGATTGCAACTAGAGAGGAGTAGTAGGAGAATGTGGTGTTTATGTCTTCCAGCAGCCTGAGCTTATAGGTGCATAACTACTAAATAGCTCAGGATGACCTAAGCCACTCTTTATCAAAAAGGAAAGCTTTGAATGTAGATTTAAAAGTAGACAGGGTGTGTGCTTCACATAGTAATCTGGGAGCTGGTTCCACAGGAGAGGAGCCTGAAAACTAAAAGGTCTGCTTCCTATTCTACTTTTAGAGACTGTTGAAACCACCAGTAGAGCGAAATGCTCTGTCAGGAACATATGGAGCATTCAGATCTCTAATATATGATGGAAAGGGCTTTACACGTGAGAAGGAGAATTTTAAATATTCTAAATTTAACAGGGAGGAATGAACGAACGCTAAAATAGGAGAAATATGATCTCTTTTTGATTTTCATGAGAACTCCTGCTGCAGCATTTTGTGTCAGCTGAAGGCTTTGAACTGCATTTTTGGACTTTCTGATAGCAAAAAACTACAATAGCTCAGCCTTGCAGTAACAGACAGATGGACTAGTTTTTCAGCGGATATTTCAGCGGAAATGTTTTAATTGTGGAAACATACTGAAGATGAAAGAAAGAAATCTTAGAAACCTGTTTAATGTGGGATTTAAATTACATGTCCTGGTAAAATACCAGTTCTATAATATGATTTGTAAGACACCTTAATGCTGTTGTGCATGGAGCGTTTTGCTTTTAAGAGGAAATAATAACTATCACTACTCCATCAGCATTGCATCTCCAGTAGGTTCCTAAACACCAAACCAAAGATTTCCTATTTTCTTTTTCATTTACACTCACACTTTCTTATCAGTGTGCTCCTGGATCTTCTGAAAACAAGTATCTGGTTTCAGAGATACTTTAATTTGATCATTTTCTTGGCAAGACCTTTCAGCAACCAGTGGTATTGAAACATGGTCTATTGTGGATCCAAAAAGGCACGTCTGAAGCTCAACTTGTGTGTTTGAAACAAAAGTTTATCAACAGCTCTTTCTATTATGGGGAATTTCAAGTGACATTTTGCCTTTTTTGGTGAAGGCAAAATCTGTATAACAGAATGGACCAATATTTTTTCAGATAGAAGAATTCATCATAAAAGGGGATTTTTCTGAGAGCTTCACAATTGCATTCTGTGTAGCTTATATTTGGCCATGGATTTATTTGTTTTTTTCTTCGTAAAACTATTAAATTAGTAATAAATGAACTCTAAATCACTGGCCATAAAACATCTGTCTTTTCTCTTTCATTTGTTGTACTTCCTGGGCTATAAAAAGTCTTTGGGCCCAGATTACTGTATGACAACGTTTGGAGGCAGATTAAATCCCAGGGATTTTTACATTTGCTCATCACCAAGCTCCTCTGTTTTCCTATCAAACACAGCTCTTGGGATTAAATGGACAGAGGAGGGGGAGGGGAGTCCACTGGGAGCTCTTTCAGCGCTTGCTTAAAGGATGATGGTCTGTGGCTGTTACGTAAACTGAGTGGATTTCGAATGCATTGTTGAGCTATTCTCTACTGTGCTGCCTGACGCCTTTCTGTGTTATCTTAACTAGGGTAGCCTACGCATACAATGCGACACATAAGCAAGCCCTGATGTACAGTAGCCTATAGAGTTCGTGCCTCCCATGCATGCACTGGAGAGTCCTTCACATTTTGAAGGATCCTAGTGCCTACCAACACTTTAAACTGACCCAGAACAGCATTGTATTTTCACAGAGCGAGCCGTATAGCTTACATGGATAAAATACATGCATAAAATAACAATGAGATGGTACATTCCATCACATTTGCTTTAGCAAACTGTCATTTTTTTATTAAACCACATTGTTTGGATAAGTTTGTCAAAAAGTTATGCTTTAGAAAAATGTAATTAAAGACGAGCATTCTTATGTTACGTGACTGTTTAAAGGTTATTAAAAAAAACTAAATCAAGGAGTGGCATGCGTCAAGAGAAAGGTCAACAGATTATATAGTCCCGTGATAAACTGTGGGGTCCTGGGATGTGTGCTCAGTACTTTCATCTTTACTCTGCAACAAGATGACTAGTGCAGGATTAAGCACAAACCAACTCACCATAATCTGCAGAAGTGTGGTTTGTTTGCAAACATTTTACTCTGTTAGGTTTCATAGACATCGACTGGAACAGGAAGTACTACTTTGAATCATCTTGTTACTGAAAAGTGCTATAGAAATAAATTTGCCTTTCCTTACTTGATGGGATGTGTCTGCTGTTTTATAATTGCAATTGGAACCTTACTGGGCAAAACAAGGACACCAAATCTGCAGAACCAAGAATGTTTAGTAACCAGTAGATAAAAATGTAATAAAAATGACATAAAATGTTTTTAGTTAATGACTCTGCACTAAGTTTTTTTTCTTAAACTTTGCGTCCATTTAAGTTGTGAGGTTGATCGCAAAAACTAGGACGAGTGAAAACACATCAGAATGCCTTTCTGAGCACAAGAGTAAAGTGAGCACAAGAGTAAAGCAAATAAATAAATCAAAAATCAATATTCAATTTTATTTTGCATATGAACTTTTTTTTATATCCATGCATACGGTATAATGAGTTCACAGGGTAGAGAGAGAGATCCCTCTTACTAATTTTAATATTCCACCTAAAATATAAGGACAATATTGTAAGGTATAATAAGACAGCAGAAACCCATACTGCCTGTACTCAAGTAGTGTTACAGTGTCACAAATAAGGTTATTAAAATTAGTTAACTTCATTGTTTTATTTTCAACAAAATGTCATAAAAGTAATTGGCCTCAAGTTCTTTCATCCTGACCCTGACTATGAGGTCACACACACACACGGTGAAAAGTTTGAACACACAAAACAAAGGCAGCTATTTTGAAGAATTGAAAATTTTAAATATATTTTTGTGTTCTTTAACAAATTCTTCTGCTACATAACTCTATATACTTTTGCTACATAGTTTTGATGTCTTTACAACGGTGTGTCCAAACTTTAGACCGGTAGTGTGTGTGTGTGTGTGTGTGTGTGTGTGCATATATATATATATATATATATATATATATATATATATATATGCCATGCCCCTGGGATTCAACCAAGAAGCTTGTTTCTGAAAGGAAATGGGGCAGGCATTTCTGAGAAGATGACATAATATACAAAGGGTATCAGTTAGTTAAAAAAATTCCTACATTTTTTTTATTTTTATATAATAAGAAAATGGTTGGTATGAAAATTATTTTTTGGCCCTACAGCAATTAGGCCTCATAATTGCCGATTAGCTTTGTGAGTGCTTCCCCTGCTATTTTGTTAATTCAAGTTTGGCAACAAACTTTGAAGGTTATATGCTTTCGGGTCACCAGCCTCATCTTTAGCTCCCTCCACAGATTTACCTACCTAATCAAGGCTGTGTCACTCCAAGACATTAATATAACTTCCAATCAGAAGAAATATGTCAGTGAAATCATATATTTACCTTACACCTAAATCCACCATTGACATGAATACCTTTCTTATAATTAGAAATTCCTGTAATACCAATCCAATTTTTTTTCATCAGTTGTAAAGAAAGTGTATAACATCAATAAAAACATCTGTTTTTTTGTTGTTGTTTTTTTTCAAAATTTGAAATGCCTGTTTCACTTCCTGCTTGTAACAAACGTATTGGTTAAATGTTTCACAATCTAAATATGCCAAGAGTTCGCATGATTTTGGGCTTAACTACATATATACACTACCAGTCAAAGGTTTGGACACATCTACTCATTCAGTGATTTGTCTTTAATTTTATTAGTACCTCTGGGAACTCCATCAGGACTGTTGGAAAACCCTTTCAGGTGACTAAAACTATCACAGAAGCTCATCGCCAAGACTGACCAAGACAGTAACCAAAACAAAGTGGAAGTATTTAGAAAAAGCTAAAATATTAGAGATGTTTTCAGTCTATATACCTTAGCCTCATGGCTTTGATGCCTTCACTAAGTATCTACAATGCTGGAAATATTGACAAAAAGCGAAAGTCGATAAATTACAAAGGTGTGTCCAGGCCTTTGACTGGTAGTGTGTGTGTGTTAAACAAAATTAATACTTGATAATAAAGTGAGTGATACATTAATTTCATCAATGTAAATATGAAAGAAAAACGGACGTTATTTAGTTACTTTACTACGAGTACTGCAGAGTCAAACAAAGTGCTTGATAAAAAGACAAAGAATAGATAAACCCCTGTTTTTACTGTGATTGTTCAGAGGTCAGATAGCACCGTACAGTGTGACAGTCTTGAAAGCCCAAAGGACAGAAGCTGTTTTATGTTTACATTTGGTATTTTTGACAGTCAGCCTTAAAACTAGATACACTCCCAAATCCAGCATAAACGATCCAGTCTCTCAGTTCAGGTTCAGACAGAGTCCACCTTGACCTGGTTATTGTTGGTCATGAGCGGTGACGGTTTACTTTTCAGTCTCTCCCCTGCATCGTTGGAGCTGTCCTGGAAGAAGATGCGGGCTGTACACACTGACACAACAATGCGTTTGTACTCCCGCCTGAAGTTCTGGTTCAACACGCCATATACTATGGCGTTAAGGCAGCTGTTGAAGTAAGCCATGAAGTAGCTGGCCACGAATAACCACTCTGGGATGAGGGGAATCACAACCTCTGGTTTGATTGCCACGGCCAGGCCGATGAAGTTGAGCGGCGCCCAGCAAACAGCAAAAAGCACAAACACCACGAACATTGTGACAAAGTTTCTGACGTCGTTTGGTGTCAGCTTGGGCCGGTTGTCGGGCTTGACCCGTCTTCGTACCTGTATAACCAATATCCAAATGCGCAGGTAGCAGTAGGTGACAATCATAATGGGTAGTATGAAGTGGAAAAATACCACTGCGATTGTGTACGCTGAGCTGGCGGACTGCTCGAAGGTGCAGGAATAAACCCGTGGATCATACTGGAGTGAACCCACAAACAGGTTGGGCACGATCGCCACCACAGTCAGTGCCCATATTAAAATCACGTAACACACTGAGTTTTTGTCACTGTAAAGTTTGTCATATTTGAGGCTGTGACAGATGTAGCAGTATCTGTTGAGAGCGATGCCGGTGATGTTGAAGATGGAGCCGATGACGCTGACACCCATGAGGAAGCCGCTGATCTGGCAGTGAACATAACCGAGATTCCAGCCATTGTGGAAAATGGAGGTGAGGACCAAAGGGTACGGGTAGATGGCCACTACCAGGTCTGCCACTGCCAGGCTAACCACGAAGATGTTCCCTACAAATGAAACACACAGCCAAAGAAGAGAGAAGATAAGTCACGTGCAAAAACAACGTTTCAATTCTTAGGCATTTGGTCTTCCTGCAAACTAAGATCTGTAAAATATTTTTTCCAAAGATAGAAACCATGACAAAAGTGGAGCCTATTTTTGTGAATTTTTCACATTTGTATTGTTTTGTCCTGCAACATATTCTTGTTTTTTCTTATCACAACCCCCAGTCGGTCGAGGCAGATGACCATTCACACTGAGCCTGGTTCTGGTTCTGCTGGAGGTTTTCCTTCCTGTTAAAGGGGAGTTTTCCTCTCCACTGTCGCTTCATGCATGCTCAGTATGAGGGATTGCTGCAAAGCCATCAACAATGCAGACGACTCTCCCTGTAGCTCTATGCTCTTTCGGGAGGAGTGAATGCTGCTTGTCAAGACTTGATGCAATCCACTGGGTTTCCTTAGATGGGAATATTTTTTTGAACAATCTGTATAATCTGATTGAATTGAAACATTGCAACAATTTATGGAATCTTATCGTAGGTGACAGATTTTTTCCAAGACTGAGGAAAGATTGTGTGCAATTTTTTTCAGTGTCTGTATCACATTCCTGAAATCATGAAAATCATGTGTTAGTTAAACAATAACAATGATATAGTTTTACCTGAGATTAATAGGCAGTAGACCACCAATCTCTAACTATAAACACATCTGTTTTTTTTTTTTTTTTAAGAATCCAAAGAATCAAGAATCTGTATCGTCTTCCTGTGTTACAATAATGACATTTTTGATGAAGCAGATAGCGGCTCAGACATAACACGCAGACACAGCAAAACATGTTTTTCTTTCTTTTTTTGACGAGAAAATGTTTTGAACGCAAGTTCCTGCTTCACGCTTCACATAATCCTGGCTTTGTTTTGTCAGTAGTCCCCATACGCTTTTTCTACATGCACGCTAGGTCTCCTGTTTTGCCCTCCTTGCTTTTTCTGTCTGCTACGATGTCAGCAAAGGAGCCAACAATGGCTGAGAGGTGTTCACCTTCAAAGCCATCAGGAAGGTGTGTGCAGTGTTGGAGGAAGACCAAAGCTGCCATGCACAGCGTCACCTGAACAAAGCTGATGTGTGACACAGCATAACTGTTCAATTACAATGCTGTTGCATTTTCCCAAACTTTTTTTTAAAAAGTACAGACAGAATCAAGTTTCTAGGGGCCAATTCTTCCTAAATGCAAGCCTGGAGACAGCGATACAAGAGCTGACAGCTCTGTGAAGACAATCAAGTGGGAGTGGCCATAGTATTTAGCAAAGAGAGCTGTGCAAAATCTCCTCAACCAGGTGGCTGGTCCACAGAAAAGTGTTCAGTGGCTTTGCTATGTATCATTTTGTGAATATTGCACTGTAAACTGGTACTAGAAAAAAATGATTTACTTCACTGGTGCCACTATAATGCCAATTTATTTATTTTCCACAGCTCTAGTGGCCCGCTTTTTATGAAAGTAGGCTGACAGGAAGGGGGGTGGAAGAGAGGGAGAGACAAAGGACCGTGGGTTGGATTCGAACCCGGGTCGACCACGTCAAGGACTAAGGCCTCCGTACAGGGGTCACGCTACCCGCTGTGCCAAGAGCATGCCCCATGCTGATTTATTTTTTGCCGACACATTTTCAAGACACAAATTGCCTTTTTTACAAAGATTTTAATTTGGATGTCCCACTTTATATTAAAAGCTAAATACTTATCACACTGATTTGGTGTTAATTTGGTGATTGAAATGGCAAAGTCAAAATGTGCTCCATTCACCGACTGACGCACATTGTGAAATAAGTCACGCACTTTGAAACCGATTATTATGGGACATCAACATTTAGTAGTCATGTTTAACATCCTCCAAAGCAGCTTCTTTTAACAAGTACAGTTACTGAGCAAGTGGGAAAAAGTCAGTTTGGTTTCAAAAAAACGCTTTTTGCTTTACTCAGTGTGTTTTTCTGTTTTTATTTCAAGTTTCAAAACAGAATTCTAGTAAAAGAGTTCAAAACTGTATATTGATACAGAATTGTGAATACGCATATCCATGCTTCTGCATTAGCTGGGTCTCATGAGACTGGATACGTATATCTCATTCAAAACATAAGGCACAAACGCATTCCCAGAATTATTTATAGCGTTAACTTCAGCTGTCACCTTTTGATGTTGGTCAGTAATAAAATGGAGTCATGTCCCTATTGCTAAATAATGCATACACTTAACTGTCAGCAGGAGCTATAAACTATGGATGATAGGCAAGTCTGTTCAACAGACATTTCTTTTATTCTTTTTTGTTGCTGTACCTAAAACAAGGAACAGAATACATATGTTTTTTTTGGGAGAGGACAGAAAAAGTCGGAGCTATTTTACAAACAAATGAAAAAAAGTTAATATTTTGTCACAGATACGAATGTTGTGACATGTTGACACTATCTTCCCATCTAACTAAACTGTATTTTCATATCTTTTCCTTGTATATCAGTGGAAACTGTTGAGCATAGAATGAGAAGGAGTGCTATCTGTCCAGGCTTCCGTTTTTTATACCTGAAAAACCCACAGCCACAGATGATAAGATGCACTTAATGCATGTTGGATGGGAATCATTTCCAGTACAATTACTGGAGCAGGAGAAGCCATTTCGTTTTTGACTGATTTATGGAGAGACGGTATCAGACACACTCCCAATCCCGCACGCTGCATCTGTCAGTATCAGCTCAGCTTAAATAGCAAACTAGATCAGCTGGGTCGTGTCTTATTTCCAAACGAACATATCAACATATCCCACCACCAAAGATCATGCGGTCTTATTAATTAAGTTTCTTCTTTTTATACCTGTCATTCAGCTGACCTCTATTAAAGAATTACGGACAGCTGCTGTTGTCACAAGATCATGTTACAGCTCAACAGAATATATATATATATATATATACTGTACACGTGTATGTATGCTGTCATACGCCTATTTAACATATTTTATAGAATATATACAATATATTTTAAAACAGTAGTTTTTAAAATTGTTTTTTAAGTTAATCTGTTTCAGTTTCACACCCAGCTCTAATTTCCCACGTACCCCTTGGGGCTGCATGGTGGGGCAGATTTTAGGATTGGTGCCCTTCAGCTAGAGGGGTCCTGGGATCAATTTCGGCCTGAGTTTTGAACGTTCTCCCTGTCTATGTGTGGGCTCTGTCCAGTTGCTCCCACATGCATGACTGCTATCTCTAAATATGCCCTTAGGAGTTAGAGTGTGTTTGTGCTTGGTTGTTTGTCTAGTGTGCATCTATGACACGGGCCTGCAACCTGCGGCTCTAGAGCCGCAAGTGGCTCTTTGGACCTTCCACATCAGCTCTTAATAACTCTGGCTAAAGATTATAAAGTACCAAGAGTTTTAAAGAGAAAAAAATACATGTAACAAATTGAGGTTTTAGCTGTTTTTTATGGATTAATTGCCATTACATCTCCACAGCAGAATTACAAAAAGAAGCAGCTACTATTCTTTCGATCTGTTTTTCTTGTCAATAGAAGAGAACATATCCATCCCCTTTTCTGTAAAAAAAAAAATGTTTTTCTTCATTTTTTAACTTAAAAATATAAATAGTGATCCTTTAAAAATTACAACATATTTCTGTTAATAGATTTCAGAAATTAACCCAAAAACCCAAATGGTCATGTAATATTTATGGCTCTAAACACGTTTTATTTAGCCAGGCTGAAGGAAAAAATGGCTCTCTGGATTGGAAAGGTTGCAATGACCACTGGAAGGTGTACACCTGCATAAACCCTGCATAGTTAAACCTATAGTTGGCAATCCTGTTCAGAAACACCTTTTGTAATACTGGGTAAAATGGTCCTTCCATCCTGAAAGTAGTCAATGCATTATGTATTCACAAAAAAGAGGGTTAAAAAATTGTTTTCCAGTAAAGACTCTAACCAGTGTGTGCCACTCGGTCTGAAGGGCATGGACTTGTCAGAGTTGCTTCTCTCATTCCCTCTGTTCCTCAAGTTCCAGGGGTATCGCAATATCTATTGCATATGTGTTTAGACAGTGATAAATGTTTTCACCGATTCTTTATAAACTTTAGACGGTCTTAATAGAATGAGTTGAATATTTCCATACAGGTTTCCTAAGGAACAACTTGTCAGGCACAACTCTTGGAAAATAATCCTTTCTAACATTCCTCAGAGTTTTGTTTTTTGTTTTTTTAGTTTGCAGATTGTGCAGGTTTGGATTTTTAATAGGTGTTCCAGTATTTTAGTTCACCTAACAAATAAATTAGTAAACCTGCCATTCTGTGGTTTTATGAATCAGCAAATAAAAATGAACTGGTTTATTTCAGGTTCTAAAGTTCTTCAAATCTAATGTTGTTTGTATTATTTAACAGAACAAATTCACTTCATTAATTAATATGAAGCCCATATGTGCAAGCTGAATGCAGAAAACTCAGCACACCCTTGCTACTTCCAGGATTAAAGGGGGAGAGCAGTAGCACGGTGATGCATGACCACCTGTGCTCTGGAGCATACGTGACTTTTTAAGACACACAATGACCTAACAGAAGCAGCTGTTATTGCCATTTAAAAATAGTTTGAAGATCATCCATAAATGGAAAGCCCTTAAAGTACAATGTCACAGTTTGTGACTACCCTAGTCACATACTATGACTCTACAAATGTCTTCACCAGTAGCGCCCTCTGGATGCATACAAAGGTTTTCTGATTAAATGATTGCACCCTGTTGGCTTATTGTATTTCATTTCTGTATATTATGAATGTTTTTGGCCTATTTGTTAGTAAACAAAGTGCTTTTGTTCATATTTACCCTAACTGGACTTGAAGTGTGACCGGAAGTACAATATTGAGCATGCGCACAATGAGTAGACAAGGAGAAGCATTGGAGCCGAGCGAGTCTGCAACACCCAGCAGAGGTGTGAAAAGAAAGAGGTAAAGTAACCTTAACCCTGAAGAGCAGGTAGGTCTTTGACCACAGCGAGCTGCTGCTTTACTCCGAGGCATTGTAGGACAGTCTACTGGATCTTATACTAGCTGCGTCAATTGTCGCCATTTGGCTTTAGGATAGTTCTGTGGTATTGCCGCAATGTTTATATCAGCTGATCGTGACTGGGGCAAAACACTTTTCAGGCCAAAAAACAACTAAGTTAACACAATCAGTACGAACGCTTGGTGTTGATTGTTATATTTGAAGATGAATATATGGTCTTTGTGTTTTCTTTTTTCTGGTCATAATGTGACTAGGCCCCTTTAAGACAGGTGCCAATTTTAACATCTCATACTCTCTAGACCGTACTTAAATTATGAAGTAAATGACAAGACAATTAGAAAACAAGTGAACGCGGCGCGCAGCGGGTAGCGCGACCCACGTATGGAGGCCGTAGTCCTTGACGCGGTCAACCCGGGTTCGACTCCGACCGGCGGTCCTTTGCTGCATGTCTCTCCCCCTCTTCCACCCCCGTTCCTGTCAGCCTACTGTGTTACAAAGCGAGCCACTAGAGCTGTGAAAAATCTCCAAAAAAAAAAGTGAACAACAATGGATAAAATGGGTACCAGAAGAAGATATCCTCTATACAACGGATATAGCACCATGACTTAGATTTAAAAAGTTACATCGGAATGAGTGCAAAAGTTGTGGAACAACAACCTGTGGAGTCAAAACCTCTACCACCCTGTCATGCACATGATCCGCTCCTGTACTTGTCCGCTTCGTTCCGGACCACCTCCGAGTCCGTGAAAAGCAACGCCTACGACATCCACCATTACTCCATCTTGCTCCGCTCTGAGTTCCTTGGAGCTCGAGGACAGCATGCGTGAGAATTACGAATTCATGCCATAACAAAGGGCATATAAAGGAGCCAGAAACCAAACAAACTTCTCATGCATCATTTGAACAGTGTCCGAAAAGTTCTCTGTTGCTACATTTTTACTTCCATCAAGTATGGGTGAGTACATTGGCCACAAAAAACCTATATCATTTTGTATTTAAAATAATTAAATTTTGTTTTAATTCACGTTAATAGACATTTTAATCCACACTTCGCTGTCATTTTATAGGACTTTCAGTAGGAAAAAGTGGGCTATTCCTCTCTGGCTGGTGTCCAACGGACCAGAATGGACCAGAAAATAGACCTGTTCCGTACTGTGACGGTGAACGATGGAGAGCTTGTCCGCTGACGGTGACGTTTGAAGAATGTGGAATTAATTCAATTCAATTTTATTTCTATAGCGCCAATTCATGAAACATGTCATCTCACTTTACAAAGTCAAATTCAATCATATTATACAGATTGGACAAAAATTTCCTATATAAGGGAACCAGTTGATTGCATCAAAGTCCCGACAAGCAGCATTCACTCCTGGAGAAGCGTAGAGCTACAGGGAGAGTCGTTTGCATTGTCCATGGCTTTGCAGCAATCCCTCATACTGAGCAAGCATGGAGCGATAGTGGAAAGAAAAACTCCCCATTAACGGGAAGGAAAACCTCCAGCAGAACCAGGCTCAGTATCGACCCACTGGGGGTTAGAGAAGTCAGAGCAGAGACATGGAATGGTTCTCATTAATTAAAATAGCAACGTTGCTCCGTCGCATGGACGGACGTGTACGTGAATGGACCAGAGCTGTCACAAAAATGTGGAATCTGGGGGTAAGAACCATGTTTGCCTTCAATCCAGCAAAACAAAATTTGTTTATTAAAAAAAAAAAAAAAATAAAAAAATTGTTTAGAGCAACAAAAGCAAAACTTTCGTCAATGGGACATTAAATATTTATGGCAAATTACATCAAGACAGCACAGGTTTATAACCTATTGACAAAAAAAATAAGCCATACAAGAAAACAATCCATGCACTGTCAATGTCATTATTTTGTGGTAATGTTGTGCATATACTGCATGAAAATACATATGAAAAACTTTTAAAGCTAGACTTTTTAAAAATTACCTTTCTATGTTAAAATATTGGTCAGTTCTCTTGCATTATTGGCCAAAGTTCTTAAGAGCCACAGTGGAGGGTCTAAAGAGCTGAACTGTGGACTGTCTTGAATGCAGCTCTAGACAGATGATGCCTACAGTAGAGATGTTTGACCATGTATGGAGAAACAGCGCATCAGCACAAACTCCTCACACTGTCAGGCATGGCGGGTGGGGGATGGGGTGGCTTGTGTTGCAGTCACAGAAAATTAACTACTCTGAATACCAAAGTATTCCCAACTCAAACGTGAGGCTATCTGTCCAACAGCTGAGGTTGGAAGCTGGAGGATGCTTCAGCTACATGACAATAATTTCAAAGACAGCAGCAAATCTACAATGGAATAAATGAAAAAGAAAATAATCAAGTCCCTCTAATGACTCTGTCAAAGTCCAGAACATAAACTGAGAGAAATGTGAAGGTGGGACCTTTATAGATCTGTACAAAAAAAGAATGTCTGCAAACCTCCATAAACTAAAGCAAGATCAGGAAGAGCAATGAGCTAAAATTAATCAACAACAATGACAAAAGCTGCTGTTAGCTCATAAAGGTGGTTGAAACACGGGGCATACTTAGTTTTTTACACACAAATATTTACCATTTTGGCTTTAGCTTTGTTTAATAAATTATGACAGTGTCAAATGTGTGCATTTATGTCCATTGTGGCTTGATGGGTTCAGTAGTTGTCTTGCAATCAGAAGGTTGTGGGTTTGATTCAAGCTTCCCCTCGTTACGTGTTGATGTGCTCCTGGGCAAGGCACTTATGAATATGTGCACGTTATTGAATGAATGTGGCTCTAGTGTACAGGGCTTGAGTGGTCAGCATGACTGAAAAGGTGCTATATAATTTTAGTTTATTTTCCTGAGGTTGTATTTTAATGATTTTGGAATCAAGAATAACAGTATAAAAAACTTCCACAGGATGCCTGTGCAAATTCTCAGTTATCCGGGTCATCGCAACAGCAAACAGGCTTAAATCGGAGGAAACCGGACCTTTGCTCAGTTGTCTCTTTCTTTCCATGTCCTTTAAAAACAGCAGCACGCCAACTACAGGTTGTTCAGTGTGAGCCACCAGAACTGACAGAAGACTCCTGGATAGGTGTCGAAACGTTTTTCAGAAAGAACTGAACAAAAGTCCAGTTGCCTAAATTTTAAGCCTCTTTGCTATTGCATAGAATCTATACTAAAAGTTTGCATATCCAAAAAAAATAATAATCCTGATTTATAAATCATGCGCGCACACACCCACAAGCAATTTCCCTTTATAAATTCCAGCTACATATGATTGTTTCCGTACCAGGTTCCACCTCATTTTTCTGCTCTCCGCACAGCCATATTTAACCATAAACCGCCAATGCAATTAATGTTAATGTATCTTTAAATGAGTCAGCTGATTATTTATTTCACAGTTAACTAAGACAGCCTATGGGAAAAGAGCATAGAAACAGGGAAAACATGTTCCAGATAGGCCTTTATTAAATGTGTAAATCAGCAGTAAAAGCACTATTGCCCACATTAAAAGAGCTTGTTAGAAAGTAAAATCTCATAATTGACTGTCAGAGACATTTCACTAAACCATTGTATGGGAAATATATCTTCTTTGTGATCTAGTAAAACAGTTCTAATAACAGCAATATTGTCGCCTCTGAACACATCCAGCAGAGTTAGCTTTAACACTGATATTGTGCTTATATGATTCATCTTAGTATACTATATACGCTGCCTTTAGCTCTATTTCCATTTCTGTAGACTAGGCAGGGAAAATACCTCACTCCTTGGCAACTGAACCCTTAACTTCACTCGTCAGCTTGCAGCCAGACAAACACATAGAGTGTGGTAACTGGCAAGCCCACAGTTTGACAACACACCAGGGGAATAAATATGCATGATCTTGGAGATGGAGGAAGGCTTTGGAGCTTTGCGTTTACTGCCTTATTAAAAACTGATTTTGTAGATGAAGAGAACACTGAGGCGACAGGCAAACAGCCATGTTTAAGGTGCACCCTGTCCTTCCCATGTCTGTTTGCCTCCGTGGAAGCGCTGATACAGAAGGTTTTACACTGTGTTGACCTTGTCGAGGGTAAACGCCTTTGGGCAGCCGGCTCTCTTTGGGTTTGCCGGACTCTCTCACTCTCAGTCTCTCTCTGTCACCGTGGCCAGTTCTGTGATTGACGCATCATTCTGAGTTTTCATCTGGCTTGAGGATAGATATGGTCCGGCGCTGTGTCCCTTTTCCATTTTTGCAATCCTGCACTTTTAACCATTTTCTGTTAAGGTTTAGGTGAAGCTCATCTGAGCATTTTTGCCCCTGTGGCTTGGAATAAACATCGACAAGGCCCGGTAAGCTAAAAAAAGATATACAGTCCATTTATTGTCAACTAGAATCTCCCCCTTTTTTCGTGGCGTTAAAGCCACAATATTAAAATGTTATGACAATTTATTTCCCCATGACATATGCATACAGTTTAGAACCATTTTATAAACACACTGAATAAAATATGAACATCACATCAAAGTTAATTTCAAACCTTTATAGCTAATTAGGACAGTAATACCAACTTCTTCAGAATCTGACATTTTACAGCCATTCCAGCTGAACATACGAGCTGAATGTGAAGCAGCAATGGTGAAGACTTCTAACCGATTCCCTAGAAGAATTAAAATACCCAGATGGTTTGGTCATAAAAGACCAGCCACCTTGTTTTTCTCGAAGCCGCTGCAGTCATATGAAAGCGCTGCGATCTGATACAGGGTTCAGCTTAGGTGCAGTCAGAAAGATTATTTTCTTCTCACATGTCTGACTTTTTATTTGTTCACTCTTTACTTTCATCTCTGCCATCGGTTCTGGCCAGACTTGGTCTCTCGTGTTTTCATCTTCAACAACTTCCCCTTTTATTTGAGAACAAATCCTTCCCTTTTTGCTCACATTATCTGATTAATTACGCACAGAACTTTCCACTCATTATCACCATGATCTTATTAATGTTTATACTGCGTTGGTTCCAGTCAATCCCTGCAAGCCATCCATTTAATTTCTGTGTTCACAAGATCAACCGCTAAAAAAGGTTAAATTGGGTCAATAGGCGCAAATTATAAACTCAATCACGGTTCATATTTAATAAGATAATTACAATAAATACAAGTGTTTGGTTAATTTTTGGTCTAGTCATCAATCCATTAAAAACAACAACACATTAAGCTGTTTTTATAACTCCTAACTAACCCCTTTCAACCTCTGCAGTAATATAGACAAAAAAAAAAAAACAAGCCCAGCATGAGACCTGCACCTTCATCCTCTTGTTCCTTACAAAACGCTTTCCTCTGCAGCCGGAGTCAGCATCCGTATCAGACTCCCGTTTCACTTTGAGAGTGGTGCAGCTTTTTTTTCCCCAAAGCGGTGGAAATTTTCAAGCCTCTGACAAGTTTCAGAGTACGCCACAGTCTGACTTTTGTCCTTCAAAATGTGCTGCCTCAGATGGCTCAGCGGATACAGTGGTATGTTATCACCTTCCTGACTGAGGGCCTGCTACCCACGGGTTCAGCTTGCTATAAAAGATACAGGATTATTTTTAAAATTGATTAAAGTCTGATTTTAAAAAAAAGTCACAAATAAACAGAAATGAAATAACATGGCAAGAAAAAAAGTGAGTTTTTTGCTTAAACTGCATAATTATGTTTAATTGTGTCTTCAGCTTCAAAACAGCTGTCGCCTGTTTGAGAAGATTTAACCAATGAAAGCATGATACAAGACATATTAGAATTCTTTGATATGAAAATATAACTTTTGTTAGTTACTTTTGTCAAATCTATATCTAAAACTCAACACTGATAAAGTACATACTAACAATTCATTATGCACAATGGAGAAAAAAATAACATCTAATTATAAAGGAACATCTTAAGACGTCACCCAGGAAATTAAAACTTAGGCTCAAATTGCTCTCTCAAAAGAACAACTACTCTGAGCATAAAGGCAAATTAGTAACAAAGGTTAACCTTTTGGAGTGGCCCTGACCTTAGACCCATAATGTGGTCAAAATACTGCATGTAAGTTGTGGATCATAACCTGACTCAGTTATACCAGTTCTGGCAAGACGATGGGCTACAATTTCAACAAAGCTTTATCAGAATCGTACCCCAAACATCCATCCATTCATTTTCTAACACGCTTATTTATCATGGGGTCGCGAGGTGGTGCAGTGTTCAATGGGTGAGAGGCGGGGTACAACCTGGACAGGTCACCAGTCAGACCCAAAACACACACACACACACACACACACACACATACATACATACATACATACATACATACATACATACATATATATATATATATATATATATATACACACACACATATATATATATATATATATATATATATATATATATATATATATATATATATATATATATATATATATATATATATATATACAAAGCTGTAGACCAGGGGTCACCAACCTTTTTCAAACTGAGAGCTACTTCATTGGTGCCGTGTCACACCAAGGGATACCAGTAGTGACCTTTGAACTAGGAAAGTCAGAGTACACCTTAACTTTATGTAAAATAAACATATTTTTCATGCTTTGTTATATATGTTGTTGTTTTTAAATCTATATAAATGCAAGTGTGAATAAACAGGAAGAGGAATATAATCAAATAAAGTTTTAGATGCAGCTCACTGGTGGGTCGTGCTGTTTTTAGAACAGGCTCGTGAGCGCAATATGTGGTCCCCTGGGGTCTGCTTGGTGCCTTCGGACCCCATGTTGGTGACCCCTACGTTGGACAATCATAATCCAAGTAAGTTCCTACAGGTTGTTAAGATCTGATCAGATGTAGTGATATGAAAAACATGTAATGATCGATTAATCTGGGTTTGTCTGTCAAAATCATGTTTAATACAAATAGCTTATAAGTGAGCAGTTTATGGCTAATCCCAGCTGTAACCCTTAGGTAAACCTGTAAGTAAGATTGGGTTGGAGTGTTAAGGTTCAAAGCCAGGCTTAGTCTCGACCTGCAGCATTAACAGCAGGTAGAGACATACACCTGTGAAGGTACAAGGTGCTAAGATCCAGAAGTAGAAGGTAAAAGATGGTGGGTGTAGGCAAATAAACGTTGATATGTAAATATTCTCTTATTTCTTTATTCAGATGGGCTTTTGGGGGAGGTAGTGTGTGGGTTGTATTTTTCACACTTTTTTTCCTAATTTGATTGCATAATTAGGTCCCCAGATTATGCCATACAGACTAAGAAATCTAAAGCACATTTACACAAAAGTGAAGAAACTTTTGGATGAACTGTGTTAATGGTCTCTGTTACACAACATGAATTTAAGTCAATAAAACCTGATCTTTTTAGAAATTGGATTAAAAACTTTAACGTCCTCTGTGTGAAATAGCTTTTAATCATGTTACAGCGGCCTTCGTAGCTCTCTGTGTTTGCAGGGGAATAATTGTCTGATCTGGTGGTGAAACAAGTTTCCCTGTCTGGACCAATAGAGTAATCTCATCTCATCATGCCATCTGATCTAAAAGTAACCAGTTTCTGTTTGAGTGGCTCACATGATGTGTTTAATAAGACTGATAAAAATGCTTTTCTTAGTGGCAACAATATAACTTTATTCTGGGTGATGCGTCACAAACAGTGTTGAGAGTGTTTTAATCTCACAAGAACTAGTTATGTTCATACAAAGTACACCTAATTACTTGTTTGCTGCAGGTTGCAAAACAAGAAAATTAACATTCCTCTTATTTTATTATGATTACAAGGAAGTCTGTCTGAGAAAGAATATGTTAAAGCAGGGATCGCCAAAGTGTGTTCCCTGGACTGATATTGTGGAGCCCACAACTGCAATTCAGGACTGATTGAGCACAAATGGAGACTTATTATTTTTAATTAGGAAAATAAATATTACCGACAAGTTAAAATCGTCTTACAATTGAAGATCTTTTCACCAGATGTTGTTTGTGGAAAACCAGGAGAATCATAAAGGACTCCACCCACCCCAGCCACCGTCTGTTCCCTCAGCTGCCGAGCGGCAGGAGGTACCGGAGCAACATGTCAAGAACCAGTCGGTTTTGAGATGGCTTCTTTCCATGGGCCATTAGGCTGCTGAACAACAACGACAACCAAACTACTCTAAATTAATAGTGAGATAAACCCAGACTATTTTCCACCATAAAGACTCACAACACTGTTTGCATTCTGCAATTCATTCCCTCAATCTTCCACCAACACGCATAATTAATATCTTGTCCAATACCTTAAAAAACCTCTGTACAAAACTAAAACATTGTGCATTATCATGTAAATAAATATTTTTGCTCAATACCAATGCACCTTTGTCTCAGATTAACTTTGAATATGTATTTTTATATACTATAGCTGTGTCCTTTTTTAAATCTTGACAAAGAATCTTGTGCTCTTTCCAATTTTGTAACGCTGGACAAATGGCCTCTAAAAAACTGTATATTTTGAAAGATGTAGTTTTATAAACTTTTTTTTATATGTATCAAACTGTGAGGGTAAGCTTTTCATTCACCTTGTTTATGTTACGTGACAATAAATTGATTTGATTTTAAATGTCAGGAATAGCACAGAATATTTGTCTTTTAATAACCACTTTTTAATTTTTTTTCTTATTATTTGAATTTCATAGTAAATTGGACAACATATATCCAGTGACTTTTTCTTAAAAGCAGACTACTGTGCATTAAAATCTGCTTTTAAGTAATTTGTTAATCCAGTTTGCAAATTTATTTTGATTGAAGAAGAAATTATCTATTTTCAGCAATAAGAACAGGATTTGTGTGAGTCTATCTTTGAAAACTCTCTCTTCAGACGGCCAATTTGCAAAACCCTTTTTAATTTTTGGCATCTGCAATAATTTACACACCCATAGGAGGTTTTCCAGACACATCCCACTGGGAGGAGACCCTGGAGAAGACCCAGAACCCGCTGGAGGGACTATATATCCTGTCTGGCCTGGGAACGCCTTGGGATCCCCCAGAATGAGCTGGAGGACGTAGCTGAGGAGAGGGATGTCTCTGGTTCCCTAATGAAACATGATGCCCCGCAACCCAATCTTGGATAAGCGGAAGACAATGGATGGAAGGATACAGTGTGTAGCAAGGAAAAAAATCCTAATAGAGTTTTAGGTTGCTTTTTTCCCCCTTGTAATTAAAATTTTTGTACTATTGACCTGACAGTTTTAGACCAAGTGACGAAAAGTTTGGACACTTTAGCTGTAAAGGGAGACTTTCAAAGGGAGAGTTTTTCAAATTGGGGTTTTAAGAATAGGTAATGAGCGGTTAGTATTTTACCTGCAGGAAATACCTAATTGAATGACCTCAGCTTTGTATAAAAGGTTAATTAATCCTGCCTGTGAAATCTCTGCCTACAGTGACGGTAAAGTCACTCCTTTCCTGCCTCGCTCTGCTCAGGTATTGTGTCTGAGGGATTACACCTGTGATAGCTCTGATTCTGGGAGCTGTTGCACTTTATATTCCTGACTTTCCCAGTGTGTAAGCGCCAAATCTTTAAAAACTCTAGTGTGAGTAAACCATCCAGCAATTCTTGTTTGACTACCAGTTTTTGACCAGTGCCCCTTAGTTTGTGGATTGCTGTCCTTTGCCTCGCCCTCGTCAGACTCACTTTTGACCTCAGCTTTTTCTGCGCTTTAATAAAAGCTCTGATTCCACTCCTGCTGTTTCCATCCGAATTATCGGAACCCCAATCCCTTTGTTCATCACAAAAATGAAAGATATTTAAAGCAGCATTATGCAATTTACAAGCGACACATAAACTTCTGAAAATAGCACTGTGGTAAACTTTGGCTGCCCTCTGTGTGCCCCGCACCCTAAAGCTCACTGTCACTCCCAAAGCAGCTGGAGAGAGAGACGTGTGTATGCGGTCGAGTCGTATTGGCCGGCTCACTGTCTGTGTCTGTAACGCAGCAGCTCCAGCGCATGTATGTAGCTCTCGGAGACTATAGCTGTTTAGTCTCCGAGAGCAAGAGAGAGAGAGAGAGAGAGAGAGAGAGAGTCACCAAATTTACAAGATACTTCAGAAAAAAACAAACAAATCAAAATTCACTCATAATAAGCAGACTTATTAACAATGCTTTTGATGCTTACACCGGGCTGCCGTAAAGCTCTTCCTCTTACAGCGAGAACAAAGCCGCGAAGCTGCCATCGAGTTGGTTCAGAGAAAGTTGCAAGTGTGGTTTTCGGGCCAGAGACAGTAGTGGGAGATGACAGACCCCCTAAAAGTGTCTCATAAACACTTATATTACCATTACGGGGACTTTGAACAGGACGCATTAAGGTAAATTTTTTTACTTTGTGCTGCTTTAAACTGTTCCACTTAGCCAACAGCTTAGAAGAGCAAAGCAAATTTAAAGTCTTCAAAAAACTCCAACCTAAGAAGTTCATAGGTGCTCTTAGGACTGTTTTGTAAGGGCTTTTACATAATAATAATAATAATAAAACACCGTCACATGTGCATTATCATAGTTATTTATATTAACCTCGGATCAGCGCTTCTGCATGTATTAATAAAACTTTACTGTAAAAACATGTGTGCATAATGCCTTCAACACAGCACACAGGATTCAGACTTCTACCAGGAGATGATATAGAAGTGCTGAAGACCATCAGCAGGTGGAGCCAGTTTGACTGAGTCAGTCCTGAATCACTGTGACAACACAACCAAATGAATCACTAAACTCGCCATGTCATTTCTCGAGGTCAAAAGTCAAGACTAAGTGCAATCATTGTGAAAGGACATTGCAGAGATCAGTAGTAATGTAAAGAAAAAAATGCCCATAGTCCTGAATAGAAAACCGAAACGTTCCATATAATGCATGAAAAATCATTATGAGGGCATGGATAGTTTTCAGTTATCTGAAAGATACGGCATCACATTACAGTGGCACAGCATTTAGAAAGAAAATGCACCCTTTATACTGGGAATTTCTAAAATATTTTAATTTTTAATGTCAAGGCGAGGTTTGGTGAGATCTGTATGATAAGATGTGCTGACCAATGCACAGGATCACAGATTTAAACACACTAAGCAGAAGATTACTATTAAAATTTTTATTCTACAGACAACTTTCACGGGCATTTCTGGTTTACTCCCGCAATCAAGCTATTTCTGCTACTCATTTCCGGTTGAGGAAGGGCAGCGTTTATTTACATTGGATGGCAAAGGCTATAATTTCGTTCACATGAAAAGTAGTTTGTTAAACATCCACCCTGCTACAATATTGAACTGGGAACATAATATGTTCCCAGTTCCCCCCCGCTCCTACAGAGAAGCGCATACATGCCAGTGGTGTGCAGGTCAACTCGGAGCGCAGGAAGCCTGCTTTGTTACGTGACTCAGAGATGTCGCCCAGCAAGGCTGATTAAGCTCATCACAAGCATGGCTTACCTGTAAAATGAGTGGCGAGAAAGTGGATGTGCTTAAACCCTGAAGTTGTTAGCAGAAGCCAGCAAAAGTGGCGGTGCGTGATTTCTGGCAGTGAAACTTGTCTATATAAACAAGGTTAATACTGTTCATTTC
Source organism: Fundulus heteroclitus (assembly GCF_011125445.2). Classification (NCBI taxonomy): domain Eukaryota; kingdom Metazoa; phylum Chordata; class Actinopteri; order Cyprinodontiformes; family Fundulidae; genus Fundulus; species Fundulus heteroclitus. The sequence continues at coordinate 35,085,095 of NC_046365.1, forward strand.
TATAGAAACAGGGAGATGCGCAACATTTACTATCGGTAGTTCAACATTTCATTGCTTGGTTTCTTCCATCTAAAATATTTGGAGTCAAAACAAAAGTATCTTCTAAATTAGAAACATATTAGTTACATATTTAGTTAGAATCTCTACACATATCAGCTCAAATTAAGGACTTCAAGGGCTGGTCTGATCAGTGAAATACATTTCATTGACACCCGCCTAACATTATGAACCCAGGATTGAAAGAAACAGATGGAGTCCAAGACCAGATAAAAAATATGAAACATTTATGGAAATCAAAAGCAGAAAGGTAAATATTACTCAGCCTATTATCTGCACATATTTTATTGTCATACTGTATTTAAGGTTACATTTCTCAGTTGCTGACATATACTGTATGGGTCTCAGTATTTGCCAGAAGAGGAAGAATAGCCTGACCTGCAAGCTGAATTCTGGCATTATTTGTGCGTTCACAAACACACAAGAATCCATCTTGCTCCGCTCGGGCTTCAACCGTTTGTGACCGAACCCAAAATGGTACGAGCCAATCAAGTTGCAGTATTGTGGTTTAAGGCGGGACATACAGCTCTGACAAGTGCAAGAGCTGCCGAGGCCACAGCCGGACCAACATGAACATGGCAGCACATGAGGACACATACATCGCTGCTGCTATCACATTTGTTTTGTAAGAATCCACAATTTCTTCTTTGAAACGAGCGCAAGAAGACCCTTGACTATCTTACCTTGCTATGGTTTCTCATGACACCTGCTGCTTACATTTTCATTTGATTCTGTGATTGGCTAAAACCAACCTTTGGTAGGCAGGCACTAGGTGTCGCTACACCAAATCAGCTCAGAAATTTCTGCTGGATGTGCCTCCTTTCCCCAAAGGGATGGGAGCAATCCCATATTGACAATATGCAGACGGTAGAGTGCTATACATTGTCAATCTGGCTTGCCAGATTAGTGGGAGAATACTACTACGCCCAACATTGTTTTGCATAAAAGAAATGTCTGTCTTGGCTAGAGGATGTATTTCTTGGTTTAGGTTCCAACTTTGGTGGATTATTATAATTTTCTATTGTTTAATGTATAAAAAAAATGGCCTTCAGTGGCCAGCTTGTTTAGTAATTACCTTTTTTAGCTTACAGTCCTTGTAAAGGGTGTCAGAAATATGTCAATGAATTGTCAACAACAGTTCAGTATTAATAATAACTTTATTGGTTTATGTAATATTCTAATTTCTGAGAAATTAAATATACATTTTTTTTTTGTTTTTTTATTGAATTAAATGAACTGAAATCGTTATTTTACCTGTGTGATGTCTCTTGTGTCGTGTATCTACATACATATGTGTTTATTTGATCAAAATACTAAACAAAATGTACTTTTCGATGATCTTTCTTAAAATATCTAGATATATCTGTATGTGTCTTGGCACATCGAATTACATGCAGTCTAATGTTATTCAGTCTCTTTTTTTTCTTCAAAAGTATTTTTTGTAGGAAAGTATTATTCATTAGTGGCATGCAGAAAATGCAGGGGAACTCAAAAATGATTAAAAAGTTGTACAAAACTTGATTGCAAAGGTTAAAAAACAGAAAAAGAAAAGAATATATAACTACTTTTTGTTCAGAAAGCGGAAGATTAACTGGCGTGGGAGAACCTTATTTCTAAATCTTCTTCTGGTTTTGGTTTGGAGGCTAGCTGCAGAATTCTGTACCGGCTGCAGATTAGACAGCAGGGGCTGGCGAAGAGATGCAATAATCCATCCTTGAGGTGATTAAGGCTGTGATACTTATCGGTACTTCAAGGGGTTCTCTTATCGTTGTTTCACTAAGGCAAAGAGACGATGAGCCAAGTCCTGATGGCCTCTCAGTAAAAAGAGTCTGGCCAATGCCTGACATGACCCCCTCTGGGGACAGGGGATGCTTGGGAGTTTGACTGAGGTGCTAGACCTGTCAAAAGGTAACACAGTTGTCCTAAGGCACGCTCAGGTATGACCGAAAACCCAATTTGTAGCTGAAGAATGGAAGCTTGCTCAGCCTCATAATGTTTCTAATGTCTGTACTTTAATTTATAACTGATTTATAACTAATTTATAACTAATGTATAACAGCAGGTGTTATAAATTAAGGATTGGCAAAACTGGGACGGAGTGGCCGAGCATTCTTACTACTTTTTTGAACTTTTGATGTCAGTTCTGTTTAGAACAGTTCAAAAAGGGTTACACTGTTAACCCAGTATTAGGGAATAACAGTCGGATTTAAAGAAGTATGACATTGGTGAATTTATTCCGTTGATAATGTGCTGTTACAACAGTACAGCTCATTATGAAAGGATCAGCAGGTTCACACATTAGATGTAAGAACCCATGAGACAAGGCTGCAATCACTGATACTAAAGAGCTTTCTTTTACTATCATTATGACACAATGACAAATAGAAACCTTGTATATCCATCTTCTAACAGAGAGCTGTATAAATTAACACCTGCAATGGGAAGAAACAAAGTACAAATTCTGTACTTCAGTAGCTCTTTCTGGTATCTGTACTTGAATATGTATTTTTTTCTCTCTCTTTGCTGTTTAGTTCTTACAGCTGAACCTAAATATTTGTACTTTGTACTCCTTACATTCTCAAAACCGACTCGTTACTTGAGCATGTATCGACATAACATAAAAGCTGTTAAGAAAGCAAGGAGAATTCAAAAGTGTGGAGAGAGAAACGTAACACAGAGGAAAATAGTCAACCATGGCACGGATGAAGACGGTGAACGAGGGAACACAGCACACAATGATGGACCAGATTTGGATCAGTAAGGCATCCCTCATCTCTGGCCTGATTTAAAAGAACTTTTTGATGTTGTCGGCTCCCAGAATGATTCATAGCAAATGCGTTGGGTTTTGTACCCACCTAAAAAGTAAATGCTTCTGGCATTCAATAATTTTTTTTGTCAAACCCAAAAATACAAACGCATACCGGTAAACATGTATTTTTAGGGTAGAATGTGAGTGAAAGGAAAACTTTGCAATTTTGTGTGACTAGAGGTTTTTTGGTTTTGTGGAGAACAGAATATCTACTTTTTATCATTCAGGGTGAAAATATTTTTTTTTTTTTTTTTTACTTTTGTACGATTCAAAACCTATAGGAGTTCCATCTGTATTTTTAAAAGAGTATTTTTTTTCTTTTCGATTTCATTCAATTAAATTTTTATATATATAAATATATAGCATCAATACACAAGACATGTCATCTGAAGGCACAGTAAAATGAAAAATTACATTTAGCTGAATCATACAGACAGATTCCGGTAGGATTCTGGCCCGGCTGCCAGCATGCTCTCTCACTCTCCACCTGAACCATGGCAATCAAGATTATCTGATACAATTGTGAACCGTCTCCCACGGTAGCTCAAACAGTCATTTCCCTTCACCTGTCTCCCTGCCTTCATATACTCAGTCTCTGCAGGCAGCCAGTGCCAGATTATTGTGACCCTCAGCTAGTAATTGTCCAGCGGTCCTCTCATGCCTGCCTGTCTCATTCTGATCTCGACCTTGTCCTTTAGATTTTCCCTCTCTGCTTCATACCTGTTGGACATCTGCTGCACTTCTGATTTCTTGACCACAACCCTTATTATACCTCCTGACTTATCAGCCCAGTCTGACCCATGGATCTATCTGCCTATCTCTACCTACCAGTCACTGACCCACGTCTGTCTCACGGAACCAAGTCAAGCCTTCAGTGATCCGATCAAATCAGCCTGCATTAAAGAAGCCAGCTCTTGTCTCTCCTACAGCTGCCTGTGTTGATGTCAGCATCTCTGCAGCCACAGCACTCTGGCTTTCCCTCATCATAAAGGAATCACTGATCCAAACCTCGAACCCTGCTCGGATTGTGAAGAGGTTAGTGGCTTTATTTACCATCGTAAACATCTCAGCAGCCACTAACCTGTTCTCCTCCTCCACAGTAATTCCTGTTTCGTGCTGGCGGCAGATTCCAGTCACGAACCAGCTGCTCTATCAAAATACATATTTAAACCATTTCCGGTGTCTGCCTGAACTTCCGGGTCCTCTGTCTTGTGCTTTATAGATTCCTATCAAGTACATAAACTGATCTTAGGTATCAAACAGTGCAGTCAAATGCAAATATAATTGAAATTGGTCTAAAAGTTTTCTTTCTAAGGAAACGCAGCTGATCGCTTTCAGACATTGGCTTGCAGCATTCACTCCTTCTGGGTGAGTGTGTAGCCACAGTGGACAGTCGCTTGCATTGTCTTTCACTTTGCAGCAATCCCTCATATTGAACAGGCCTGTAGCAACAGCGGAAAGGAGAACTTCCCTTTATAGATACTTCTGTACTTTTCTTCCTGTGAGAGTTATCTGTTAGCAAACAACGGGAGTACGTTCCTATCTGGAAACCACCAATTGTATCGATAGCATGTCCAAGATTATACAGAACACTTGACAAAATATTCCTGGCCTTGTGCTTCAATGTCTTTCTTAGATTCATTAACAGTGCAATTGCAGCCTTTAACAACGTTTGTGTGTTTTGTTTTTTGTTTCCATAGCAAGTACTCTCTGCTCCGCACTTCTGAACAGATAATACTGGAATGAACTGAAATTATTCTTCCTGGTTCTTATGTATAGTCTATTTGTTTCTCTGTCATACAGAAAGTTCTCCTGACTTAATGAATCAGTTTGTTTTTAGATGTGTCTTTTTCTTGAATGAAGCCATTGATGGAGAAATTGCTACCGTTAACTGAGTACTCTCTTTTTCTTGTCTTGAGAAAGCATTTTTACTTGATAATTGTGTTTAACCGTTTTTTTTTATTCTTGAGTAATCTCACTGACAGAGCTTTGCAATTAACTTAATCCGAACATTAACTTTATTGTTTGTGTAAAAAGAAATCAGCACCCTGTTGAGTCTTAGAAAGTCTGTGTCGAACTCACGATCCCAAGAATCAAAACACTGTGATGTCTCAGGACTGATGGGAGTAATGAGTCAAGCAGCGGTAGCTCTGCTAACTATCAGGATAGTCTTAAATAAAGATGAGCCCCCTAGGAACGGGAGGACATTCAGTTTGTAATTATTTGTGTGTATTCGTGTGTTAGAGTGTACTGCGGGAGTTTATGAGCTCTAATGGATTCAGTGCAACAGGGGTTTGAAAGTTCCTGGTAAAAGTATAGAGGCATCTTCCGAAGAAGCCTGCAAAATGAAAAAAAAAAAAAGCAAACAGCTTCACGACCAAAATGATTTAACTTTAAATTAAATGCAAATACAATTACTGGGAAAGAAACCAAGCGATATTAGAGTGAGAATATTTACTGAATGAGATGGAGCCTTTATGAAGAAGCAATGATTACATTCTCAAATCACTACTTGATTTGCTGGTATTGTGCTTACGAATAAAAACTGCAACAGCCGTGGATGGTGGCTGTCAGCACATTTCATCTCATGCGTGCTGTACTGTAGCTATTTCAAGACAGTGGAACGGATGCAAAAGCCCACAGAATACAGTGCATTTATGAAGCCGTAAGATATAATCTGTCAATATCCATCTTCTTTACTAAATAAATCATTTGTTTTCAGCTTGTTCCAGGATATCGACATAAAAGGCACTCACAGAAATAGCAGATTCCCAACCCCCATTTAAAACTGGCAAGAAAGGCTTTATAAACTAACCTTAACTGACTTCTATGTCTAAAGAGTTTTTTTTTTAAACAACCATCACAGTTTACAGTGCCTTTGCAAAAGTACAGATTTATAGACGTGATGGAGAAACACAAAGCAGCACATAATAGTGAAGAGAAAAGGATACATCCTTTTCCAAACTGTTAAAAATATAGATCTGAAAAGTCTGCCAAGCATTAGTATCCAGCCCCCTTGGTTCAATACTGTGTAGAACTATGTTCCACTACTATTACATCTGCAAGTATTTTGGGGTATGTCTCTCCCAGATTTGTACATTTATAGACTGAATTTTTTTTTTTACCATTGTTTATCGTTACGTCGAAACCGGGCCATTCTAACACTTGAATAAGCGTTGATCAAAGCTCTGTATTGTGCCTCTGTTTATAAGTTTAGTGTTGTTGTTCCTCTAGAAGGCTCTCCTCCACCTAAATCTCCACTCAACTTTTTAGCATCTGTGTTGTGTAGCTTCTTATAAACCTTGGACCACTTCCCTGTCCCTAGTGAAGAAAAAAATCCCCACGACATGATGCTGCAACAACCTGGTTTCCCTTCAGGGATGGTGCGTTGAGGGACATGTTCGGTCTTAGTGTTTTCAAACATAGAAACTATTTTGCATAAATGCCAAAAACTTCATAACCCTCCTGGTTGATTCTCTGCTAGATTAGCTCCTTGCCTGACTTGTCAGTTTAGGTGGATGGAGATGCCTTGATAACCTTGCAGTTATGTCATACTTTTTTTCATTTCGGAAAGATGGGTGGGATATTGTTTTATAACCAGCTCTCTTTTAAACTTCTTCCAAACTATATCCCTGACCTGTCTGGTTTTTATGATGCCATTGTTCAATAATGTTTTCAAACAATTCTCTGTAGTCTTCAAAGAACAACAGGGGATTTATATTGATCCTAAATCACATACAAGTGTACTTTGTGTACTATTTAGGTGACCTGATGGCACTGGATTATATTTAGGGGTATTAAATTAAATGCTGTCACTTTTTCAGGTTTTGTATGTGTGAAATACATTTTGTTAAAATCATTTTCATTCCACTTTGCAATTGTGCTCTACATAAAATTCAAATAAAATACATAGAATTTAGTTGTAATTTGAAGAAATGTATAGGAGTTATGCGGTTGATTTAAGCACCAGTTCAAGTATCCATAAACCACAGTCATATGAATCATATAACATATCATCATCAACAAATTGCCATTGTAGTTTAATTTTTCTTTTGGTGTTCTATGTTTAATCTTAGGTTATTCCCACACTCCTGTGCTTCTGTGCAATTATCTTATCAGGCCAAGAAAGTTTTCCCATTGGGTAGGAGATTCCTTTGAGATTGTCTCAGAATTGGCACACAACATCCTTTGTCCTGCTAAATTCTCAACAGTTGGGCATTTTTTTATCCTTACAAAGAAAAATGTAAGGGCATGGTGGCATGTAAGGGCATTTTCTGAGAGACTTCTTCAAGTCTTTATATTAAAACTGAGAAGTATGAGTTTCATCAGTCAACAACATCTTTTGTGGGCTTCATCATAATTCCAGCCATGTCCTCATGGATCCAGTTAAGGTCACTGCAGTTTGTGACTGGTCCACTCTGCAGGACAGAAAACAACTACAGAGGTTTCTTGCCAACTTCTATCACAAATTCTTTAAAAATTACAGTCAGGTTCCTTTTCCACTTTATGCCCTAACCTCTGGCAGGACTAAATTCCTGTGGACCGATCATGCTGAGAAAGCCTTCATCAAGCTTAAGAGTCTAGTCCTGTCCTTCGTTCCCCTGACTTTAATTCAGTTTCTGTGTGAGGTTGTTGTTTCAGACACTAGAGTAGGAGCTTCCTCTGGTTTTTGATGTGAAGATTCACTTGTGTACCTTTCTCTCCAGAAGGGTATCCAGTGATGAAAGGAAAGGAGATTGTGAACTCCTAGCTTTTAAGCTTGCTCTCGAAAAATGGAAACACTGGCTGAAGGGGGACGAATTACCATTTGTAGTCTGGACTGAACATAAAAATAGCACTACAACCACTTGTCAATTGTCTCTTGTCTGCTTCACCTGAATTACCTGAATGAGAAAGTACTCACAAATCATGTCACAAATCTTATCTATTTTGTGATCCTGGCTCATATAAGACCCTTTTGTTAGTCTGATCTTACTTCTGGTGATCTACCATTTTAAAAGACAAGGATTTTGTCTCGGTCTGTCATCAAGGTTCCCAATCCAAAGCTTCTGGGCAACCTCCCATTGAATTTCTGCGAGTACCTCCTGTCTAGCAGTTGGGGTCCCCTCTCCACGGACGTCATCACAGGTTTGAATCCCCTCCAACACAACCATTCTCAATGATGTTGACAGATTGTCTAAAATAGTTCACCTGGGCCCTCTGAAAAAACTCCCTTCAGCCAAAGAATTAGGTAAAATCCCGGTCTGAGAGGTCTTCCGTCTACATGGTCTTCCCTGTGATATAGTCTTGGTCCCCAATTTTGCCTGCTTTTCATTTCTGACAGATTGTCAGATGCCTGTGTACGGTATCAAGTTTGGCCAGCACTTTGTTTCCATATTATCTGTTGTGATGTCATCAGCCTCACCTACGATTCCCTAGTTTTTCTCCAGAGAAGTGAGAGGAACTGCATAGCATGCAGGCCGAAGTAGAACGGACCGAAGACAGATGCAGTCTCATATCTTTGGAATCCCAGAACTGACAAATTCCCAAAGTAGCAAATCATATGGATCTTGTTCCTCACCCTAATCCCAAAAAGGTAAGTGGCTTTCATTTTGAGGCCGGTCAAGTCCTTTTACTCTTTACCTGCCACTAACTAGTCCTCTCCTATTTCAGAGGTTTCAACTGTGCATCCACAGAGTTTTCTTTTCATCTGCTAATTTCATTATTGAAATAAACCTTTGAAATCAAAACAAATCTCTGTTGAAAATTAAATGTTGGATCTCAATGAGAATAGCTGTATAAATAAAGGTTAAATAAATAGACGTTCTCTGTGTCTGGCTGAAATTACAGGCCTTCTGTATCATTCAATACATGCTCACTATTTCGCTTTTGCTTGCTGTATTTTTAGACATGTAAATGGTAAATGGCCTTCACTTGCATAGCGCTTTACCAAGTCCTGATGACCCCAAAGCGCTTTACACTATATTCATTCACCCATTCACTCACACATTTATTTACTTAATATTAGAATGCCCTGTCTGTTTTAGCCCAGGGTTGCAACTCAATAAACACCATCTCACAGCCAGTAATGTTTACCACCAATCTGCTCAACTTTCTTAAAATCTCCCATACTTAACGGAGGCATGCCAATCTCAAAAGTCGTGGCATTTTACTTTTATCGCAGCTAGGGAAATTTTGAGGATCATGTGTTGTGAAAATACCTGTCCACCACATTCACTTTGCAGTGTTTGGGGAGCAGAGATGACAAAACACCACGGGTAGTGTCACACTGGATGTCAGCCAGGCCCTCACAGCTGGTGGCGTGACACAGCCTGACAGGTCCAGTCACTTCTTTCTGATAAAACCCCCCAGACAACTTGTCCAATGTCATGTTGTCAATCTGATTACACAGTCTTTATATGTCTTGCACTAGTGTCAGCATTGGATGTGAAAATTAACCCATTTATCAGAACAAATATGAAAATGTGATATTTCTGCTATTCTATCCTCCGTGTTAAACACCAATATGTCATTGGAAGCTTTAGATGTGCATGATTGTACTACTCTGTCACACTAATCTTAATGAACATTGGGTCATTTATTGCAGAATACTGTACTTTATTCGTGAGGAGCAGTGGGCTGGGTGAACCATGTGGCTGCGCCTCTTGTAGCTGCTGGTGCTGCTAAGATTTACAGTGTTCCAGCTGCTCCCTAGTGAGTTGCCCTCCACACCATCATGTTTGTAGGACGGTAATGCAAAGTAGCTGATTGTGCCATCTTTCTGCCATCTGTGATTCAGAACAGAAGACAGAAAGTAGGCCAGCAGAAAACCCCATCTGGAACTGTTTTAATAGGTTCCCCTCAAAAAAACGGTGCTAAAATCGAGTTATGTTTCTGGCACTGTGCAGAAATGTGCTGATCATCCAAAGTTTGTTCCATTCTGATTCACAAGATACCAGTTTTATGTGAATTATTTAATAGGAGTGACATCAGGTGTGTTTCACCTACACGGTAAAGTCCTCTTTTATATTAAAGGGAAAATCCAAGCCTTGTTTTGTCATGTGAGAGTACTGTGGATAAAGCTTTACATATCTCCAGCAAAAAAAGAAAATTTTTACAATCGATCGGTGGATTTTATATATCAAGATCAGCTGATATGAAGCTCCAACACATAAGGTCATATGCCGTCTTAGTTGTCTTGGCTTGCTTCAAGGCAGCTCAAATTATTTGGGACAATTTAAGGACGCTCTCATCCACAGTTTCTCAACTGTATCTAGCACACGTATAGTTCCTATGCAAGCGGCAAGAGTCTTCTCTCATTTCTTTATATTTTCCAAACTATCCATCTTTCTTGTAATCTTTTGAAAAAAGTCTTAGGCAATACACTCGCTGGAAAATGTATTACGGAACACCTGTTCAATTCCTTGTAAAAAGAACTAGTAAATCTCTCAATCACAGGGCAGCCACTAAATGCATTTAAACATCTAGACATGGTAAAGCATATATGGCTTGCTGAAGTTCAAACGGAGCATCAGAACAGGGTTGAAAGAAGACTGAAGTGACTTTGACCATTGCATGTTTGTTGGTACCATGGGTTGGGATGCTCTGTTATAGAAACCAAAAAGTGAATATGTCCAGAAACATGCATCTGCTATAGAAGTATTAAAAACACTATTTGCCTTTTATACAAATTACAAAAAGTCCCTAGAAGTAACAATAACACTTGTTAGTAGTAGTATTACGACTTACCTTTATAAGCTAAAAGGATAGCACACTGTAGTGGTGAAGGTTTTGAGGTTGTACTAAAAGATGTGATGAACAATATTGAGAAGTGGGGGAACAAGAGGAACAGCAGCAGGAGAGGAGTGATGGGGACACGGAGGGAACCACCAACCAGCGGATTCCAGTCCAACCCCAAGTTTTGAAAGAATTACCCCTCATTCACACATACCCCATTATCAATGTGTACTCCAATCCATCACAAATAAAAGCCATTCTAGTCGATAGGGCATTTCCCACCGGCTCCATGGGCACTTCGTCATGATAGAGAACCATCCCTGGTTGTACGTCAGAAATATGAAACAAGTCTATTTGTGATGAATGACGGAGCAAAATGCGTCAATTTCTCTGACCCAGACAGGAAGTCAGACACAGAAAGTGTAAAGCAGATCTGGTGTTATTTCAAAATAAAGGAGGGAGGGGGGCGGGGCTGTCTGCATGCATTAACGGATCCTACACAGATCCAGTTTGGATTGCTGCGCGGCACATTTTGCAATAAAAGCATGGAGCGGTCAAGGAATGTTGTCAGCGTGAAGCCGGCCTTCCACTCTCTGGAAGTCAGTCAAATCCACCACAAGTATAGAAAGTCATTGTTGAACACTGTGAAATAAAAAAGACGAAAAATATGCCGCTTTCTGAATTCGAGATTCGCACATTTTGTGTAAAATGTTCCAAATAAAGTGATGTATCAGATTAAGAACCATGGAGATCTCATATTGACTTGCTGCTTGCTGATCCAACTCTTTCTTCTTTGCATGTCACCAGATGAATACCAGAAAGCTTGTTGTCTTCTAGAGCTGATGTAGTCAAAGGTTTAAGTTCCAAAGCTTCACGATCCGTGTAGCTGAAGCTTCTTGACTCAGTATTTGCAACAGTTTGAGATGAAGAGCTATTCGCTTTATTTTGTAACAACTTTTAAAGTTTTGGTGAACGACAATCTGCTTCTCTCCAGCAACTTTCTTTGACATCAGTCATTATTATATCCAAGGGATGCCGGAAGACATTGTTTAACAGTTTTGTTGGGGATGTAAAGTGCTCATCAACGATCTTCAGCTAGAGCAAAAAAGGATGACCCCCCCATGTTTTTCTGATCTTTTCTGTCTGCTGTAAATGGAACAAAGTAGCTTGCTGAAGAAAAATCAAATGAAGAAACACATTGGCGCATCAAAGCAGAAAGCTAGTTTAAATCTTCAAAGCACTGTGCTTTTAGCCCACACTCAACACGTAAAAAGCCATGCAATAAATTAACTCAGAGAACATCTTGAATTGCAGAGCCAACTATCATCGTTGATTTCCCAGAAGAAATCCCAATCTCCAGCACCGCATAAATTGGCCAGTATTAATAAATCCACAATCAACCCAGCCTAGACCCTAGGATTGTTTTAAATGCGGAGAGGATGGACACAATGCCATAAAATATGACAATCCTGCCAAACAGAATTTAGAAAAGGAGAAACAAAAGCAGTTGGAGCAGAGACGACAAGACACAAAACGTCTGTCAAATCAGATGCAGTCTCTGGTTGTCCTTCCCCAGAGACTGCTGTGGAAAAACGTCCCAGAAAATGTTTTGAGACAAAGCTCTCAAATTTATGTCTACCACTTGGTCTTACTGGCAGTGAAAGCACTGCTAATGTAATCATACAAGCGACAGAGTTCAAGTGTTTGTTAGATACTGGTTCACAGGTGACAGCATTTCCATAATCTTTTTAAAGCAAACACATATCTACAAGAGCTCAAACCTTTTCCCGATCTCCTTAAGGTAGAAGAGGAAAATGTTCAGGCTGCACCATATATAGGCTACATTGAAGTTGATGTTCCTTTTCATCCAGAGTCTCTTGACTTGTCAGTCACTATTCATACTCTTGCTCGTGCTGGGCCTGATGCAAACACTTCAGTTTCTGTTGTCGTTGGGACTAACACTTTTGATGTCCTCTATAAGAGACACTGTGAAGATCACGTACCTCTTAGATATCCACTTTCTTATGGATATAAAGCCCTCCTAAAATACTTAAAATTAGGCATACAGTAAGCAGCCCATTGATGAACAGTCCTGGAATGCATGAAAATGTCTGGAAAGAGCTCCTGACTGTTGCTGCTAGGTAGACACTTGTGTTAGGGGAGTTGTTAATCATGATTTACAGAAATGTTTGCTTTTCAGACTGTTCTTTCTAATCAGCAAACAGCCTTTCACCAATCAGATCCCAATTTCTTATGGTCAAATATGAATTTCAAATTTGGTAATTTCCTCAATTCTCCCGAATTAAGGGAACTCATTACTGCTAAACTAAGCAGTGTTCCAGAGGTCTTTGCAAACCATGAATTTGGCAGAACTGATATGGCAGAAGAAAAATCTCTCTGATAAGATAGCATTTAATCATACATCACTTTCCATTCATCCACAAGATATTAATGCCGTCTGCAAACCTCTTAAACATCTTCCGGAGTCCGGAGTCATCAGAAAATCAAAATTTTTCTTTGCATCACCTATTATTGTTGTGAGGGAAAAGATTGGTAGTGTTTTACTCTGCATAGATTACAGGAAACTAAACTTACAAACAATAAAACTTGTATACAGTCCACCAAAACCTGAATGCACAATTTCAGTCCTGTATCAATCTCATTGGTTTTCAGAGAAGAAACTGGCAAACATCCCTTCTTGGATTCTGGGAATTCAGTGGCATGCCCCAAGGGGTGACAAATGTGGCAAGGATAGTTCACCAATTCATGGAAGAATTAGTTCATTGATTTGAAAGAATTGCTTGTCTTTATTAATGCTCTGATTGTTTTTTGCTCTCTTTCTTGAACGACATGAGGACACATTGAAAGTGTTGAACTGTCTGGAACAATACGGACTAAAGCTGTATTTGGAGAATATCTGTTATTTTGGGTCATTTCTCGTAATGGAGTAGAAACAGATATAGGCAAACTTGCCACCCTGAAAACCAGGCCAGCCCCCAAACTTTCCTTGGTTTTGCTGGCTACTACAAAAGATTTGCAAAGGGCTACTCCACCACTGTTAAACTCTTGCATGACCTCATATATGAACACCCACCATTATAGAAAAACATGAAGAATTTGGATTTGCCTTTGACTCCATTTATTTTAGTTCTGATCGATGTAAAGATCAGATTATAACCCCTAAACAAGCCAAAAATAAATATGGCCTCCCGCTGGTAGATTTCTTTATTGGAGTCAGAAAACCATTTTTCTTGACAGAAAACATGAGCAAAGTATTGAAAAAAAATTAAAATTGATTGTGAAATGATGCATGAAAGGTCCTTCTGGAGGCTATGAATGGATTCATGGCGAAACAACCAGCACTCATTTATAAAACTTAGATTTTTACCAGCCACTAACACTATGTAGGTTTTGCATCTTCAGACAATTTTCATTTAGCAGGAATAAAGCCAAGATTGTAAAGGCTGCTGTCCCCTGAGAGGCAATTGTTTAAAGTTATGATGACATCAACCAGTCTGATTTCTGGATGGATACTAAATTTAAGATCAGGGATGTACATTTACAGAAATATAGTTCTCTTTTCTGTTAATTCCCCAAGGACTTTTAAAAAGAAATAAAACCGAAAACAATTGAAACGTTTGCAGAATAACTTTTTCATAGAGAGACTGCAATCATCAAAATGATGTCAAGCAATTTGTCTCTTTCCTTTGTGCAAGCACCTTTCAAATGTGCAAGGCTAACACAAAGAGCATAAATTACCTGTTGAAATTTTACTTTAAACTGCTCGCTACCCCCTACCAGGCCTCCTCTAAGGAAACGTTAAGTTTCTGTCCACCCTGGTTTCTATCATGTAATCCACAGGTGATACAACTCTTGCTGAGTAGCTCTCTGAAAGGCAGCAGAGGGCTGTGTGAGGCAGGGGGTTGATGGCTTGACCCAGATAGAGGGAGGCTGAAGTTCAGCGAGGAACAACAGGTTTGCCTTTAATGCATCACAAACGCGAAAACTGTTTTTCTATCACCCCAAAATCCAATCACCTAAAAAAAATAAAATAAAAAAAAAATCTAAATTAAATGTATGTATCTTTTTCTTAACAAGAAAATATCCCCCTGAATGCTGCTACAGTGAAACATACTTCTGCAGCTTCATAGCTGAAGTTTGCAATTAGAAGGGTTAATTGGTAGCCAGCTGGTCTTGTTTCCCCTATTGAAGGCATCAAAGTTCAATCACCAAATGAATATACTACACAAACATTAATTTATTGCTTAGTTGCCTGATAAAGTGAAAATTTATGAGACAACAGAAGTCATGTCAGCAAGAGTATGTAGATGTGGCTCTGCATACAGAGATCTACTGAACATAACAAAAGCATTACTGTTCGCTGATGGTCACATGAAGAATGCTGAAACATTTGATTCTTTGCTAAATTTGCCTGCAAGTCAGAGGTCAATGAAAGAGCCTCAAGACTTTAAACAACAACACCTTTTGATAAGTGAAATGATAGACTCAGGTCTGACGTTCTGACATAGGTGTTGTGTTTAGGGGATATGACATCTGCCAGGATCACTGCGAATGTGGCTTCTTCAGAAGGAGAACAACAATAAACAATGAAGACAAGGGAAAGCGTAGCCTTACTTATAGTCAAAGATAGATATCACATTTTTGCAGCTCACAAAGACTTCCGTTCACTACTTCAGTTAGCCTTGGAGTCCTCCTTGTCCCTCAGTGCAGGAAGAAGTGATCTCTAATAATTAAACGACTTGTCTCATGAAAACAGAAATATGGATTTCAAAAATTAGACCCTATTTGCAAAACAGTAGCGAAAGAAAACAGCCAACATAACATCAGACAATTAAAATGGAGTGGACATGTGTTCATTATTTAAACGAGTATAGCAAACAAGTCTTAGTTATTACGTTTTAGGTAGAATTAAAGATATTTAGGGAACCAGCTGGTGATAAATACTGGTTTCCCTTGATCTTCACTGACCCCTCGTCTAAAAGAAAATCTAATTTGCTGTATGTTTTTAATGTGCGAAAAACTTCCAAAAATTACCTGATTAAATAGACAATGTATCGTGAATTTAGGAATTTAGCTGCATGCTTGGTATGAGCAATTGCTGCAAAATCAACTACAATGTAGGCGAATGTCCACTGTGGCTAGATGCTCTTTCTGGAGGAGTGAATGCAACAAGTCAGTAGTCATGTTTCCATCAACGTTTTTTAATGCGGATTTTGAAGTATCACATTAGAAAAGGTTGATGGAAACAACAAAATTTGAATTATACACTAAGTTTTGCAAAAACGTTTTTATGCTCGCTTGAGGTGGTTTTTGACTCTTTTGAACAACACTAAATGTGCTAAAGAGGAGATGGAAACACATTTGTCGTATTAGATCGGACGTAGCAAACATATACCTCACATGACTAATCAGCTGATTCTGCTGCTGCGTCTTCCCACAGCGCTCAAAAACCGGGCCAGAAGCAACAACAGGTGTGTGTGCGCCGATGATGAGACACGAGCATTTCTTAGAATCATCATTAAAACCTCACTCTATTACTGATCTGTGATCCATGCTAGTTAGCATCCTCTAGTTCCTGTTTAACACAGCTACACGTTAACATTACGCTTTGTGTCGCCTGGTTAATTTGGTACAAACCAGTCCATTAAAACATGCCTGATTTGCATTTTCTTTTTTTGCAAATTTTTAAAAGTTTGCTCAAAATTTGCATGAGAATTGGTTAGAAACATGGCTAACGATGCGATGCAATCTGCTGGGTTTCCTTAGATAGAAAACGTTTTAACCAATCTCTCTGTATGATTTCATTGAATCAACTTTCTTTTCTCAAGTGTCTTGAGAAAACATGTTGTGAATCGGTACTATATAAATAAAACTGAATTCTCTGCAGGTGGTTGGGGCTTCCTGAGTAAAAAACATGTTAAAATGGATCTCTACCAAAACTTATAACAAGACGTGAAGAATGGAAACGCATCACTGTAAAACAATAATAACACAGGTACATTCTGATGTTTTAGGACAGCGATACCTCTCTCCGTGGACTTATACTGCGTGGCAGATGGGTCTACCATGGATTGGCTGGAGGAACTCTGCCCTACTGCCCATTAGCCTGTGTGAGATCCTATTTGACCGTACAGTTGTGCACATTGAGCATGACAATTGGATTCACTTTGATCCTTTGCAACCTGATAAACTGAAATGTTTCTGAAAGCTGATAGACAATAACTTTATAAGGACTTCTACTGGGTGTTTAAAGTTTACTTTTCGGATGCATACTGCTATAAAAACATATAATAAATATACATTTTACGAAGTTTTAGTTATGTGAGAAAGTCTGTTTGACATTTATATTTTATTTTTATTAATCAATAATCCTGTTTTGTTATTAGAAAAGTGTGATTGCACATTCTGTATAAAATGTCCCTGAAACTATGACTAAATAGAATTTTTTTATGTAAATGATTGTTTCCAGCAGAGATATGTATTAACACCTGATTGTCCATATCCTGAAATTGACTCGCACAGATTTGTGAATCTCACACTGAATCCAATCTGAATCCAATCCAATTACATCTGTTTCTAGTCAGAAACAACTTAAGATACCCCTTACTTTTTTTTTACTCCTTGATCCTAACTTTTCTAATTGGTCTTGGTTTGAATGTATTAATTACAGCTGATTGCAGCTGTCACATCTAACCTTTATCAAGTCATTTCTCCTATAAACTCTTTGTCTTGTGTGTTATTACATATTCATGTATTGAGGCTTTCCATTTATCTCATGTGAAGTTATTTTTCTTTTCCACAACTGGCTAGCTTGAGTTTCTTGCTTTCCACCTTTGCATTTTTTTCTTCAAATAAATAACTTTCCTCTCTTTGTGCTTGCTGAGTGTTCCCTTTATTTTGACTTCCTGTCCATGCTGCAATTCACACTGATTTTAAATCATTTTCAATATTTTTAAAATCCACTAAATGGCCAAATTACAAAATCATACATAACCAACTGAGTAAGGAACCTATAACACCACTCTTTCTGGTAAAGGGGCTCCTGATGGCATGTACCACCCAGTCTCACACACACACACACCCACACACACACGCGCACACACACGCGCACACACATGCACGCGCAAACAGCAACCAATTACAGGGTGGCTGGATTCCCATTTGCAATTACAAAGCAGCTTGATCCTGTCAGAAGATTGGATTGATCCCATTTATGTCATTTAGGTCCCTTGAAAGTAAGTGTTTAATGAGGAGTCACTGCTGCTCATTATGAAATGAGCACACTCATCACGCTTCAAGGTTATTGGGGTTATTAAGGTTGGAGTACAACTAAAGTCTCAGTGTCAAGATTCCAAAAGTCTGTGAGGTTGAAGAAGATTTGATCCAATTATTAGACAAAATCTCATTATCACTATAATTCGGGCACATTGGTTTGGAAATAAACCCTAGTTTACAGTAGACATTCATACAAACAGTGCCAAGGTTTGCAAGCTTGCAAGAGTAAATAGCTAAAAAGTGTAAATATTTATGCCAAAAGTTAAAAAGTGTCCCGTTTCATTATTAATATGCTTTGCGATGGTTGGGGAAAGCATTTCATACACGTTGGAACTGAGCTTATCATGCTCCACAGCTGATGCAAGGTGTGTGCATATGTGAGTGTGTACATCCAGTTTGCTCTACTTTCTGAATACAGCTGCAGAATAACTTCAGGGCTCAGCTTGTTTAATGTGACACATTTGAGGCCTGGTTCTAGGGACCTGCAAATCTGTAATTCACTTCATTTCTGTTTAATTAGTTTTTTTATTAATAATAAAACAAAAACTACCTTTTGTCACAGTTTAATTTTGCAATGATAATAGGCAATATTCACCAAGATTGGTGAATAATTATATACTTTTTGCAGTTGCAGTTCTTTAGCTCCAAAGTTGAAAAACTGTGGTTAAATAACATTAGCCTACTACCAGAAATTCTGGTATAAACCCTTTACCATTAAAAACAAAGCTCATTAACAGCTAAGATGAAGTAAATAAAGCAAATGGCTTAAATGCCGGAAGTAGTGCTGAAGTACTTCCGTTTAAATTTAACACACATCAATCACTTCTGGGTGCCACCTGCTCCCTATTGTTTTAGCTGATAGCCGACCGTGAATAAGACTCAAAAGTTAAAACAGCTGCAGGCTTCTGGTACTGGAACTGAGTTCTGTTGTGTGCTACTGGGCCCAGTAACTAGTAGTTTCTTCCATTTTCCTGCCGATGAGAAGTTAAGGCCACACTCAATCATTCCTATCCACAGGGAAGAGTTGACCATAAAAACTCACAGCACTTCTGCCAGAAAAAACATTCCAAACACGATATACATTAATCAATATATGCATATTGTATATCCACTTAACGGAGAAAGGCTCATCTAAATGATAGAAACAACATATTCTACCTCAACAAGGCCCAATTGCAAATAAATGGAAAAAAGAAGCTAAAGAGGCATCCCTGGAAATATAAACAGCAATGTCAGCTCAATACCGTCCAAACCACAAAAAACAACCTTTCAAGTTAAAGCACAAACTCCTGTCTTTCCTATAATTATTACCACAGTACATGAAAAAATAACTGAACAAGGGACCGAAGCAGAGGGGAAAAAAGGCAAAAAAACCCATAAATAACGGCTTACCTTTGTTGTTTTATAGTCATAATCCGTGTTAGAGTAAATATTTCCACTCAGTTCCTGTAATCCATTTTTCCTGCATTATATAAATGTGATTCCTGACTTTTTTCAGCTTTTTTTCTTTCTCGTGCATACAGTTTAGAAAACTGGGATGTAATATGTGTTGCCTGCACACCGGAAGTGATCCATGTGCCCAAACAAATCCGGAAGCACCCGAACGAAAGCCTGTGGCATAAAGGCTATGAGTTGTTTCCAAAACAACTGTTTAAAAGGAGGCACACTGGTTAACAGCAGACCAAGAACAAGTGCTGGTGGTAAGTAATTGTCCTTAAAAGTTTGAACATGGATGTAGGAATAATTCCTAATTCCTATGAAAAGTAAAACTATAAGAGGCAATAAGATTTAGTCATCTTGCTTCTGAGAAGGGTAAATTGTAGAGGGCAAAAAGAAAAGAAACAGCTTTGGCTGTGGGAATTAATGAGTTATGCAACTGTCCTCGGGCTAATAATCATCTGTATATTTTTGCGCGTCTTTGCTGTTCTGTTGGGAAACTGAGGTCAAACTGCAGTTTCAACAATTACTGAGCTTTATGATATTTATTAACTTCCTGCAGCAGTTATTGCTACTGTCCTGTTGACCCCAATTGAACTGTAAAACCATAGCGTAACCTCTTAAAAGTAAAAGAAAACTAATTTCTCTCCTCTCTAAAACTTTTTTGAGATGGTTTACTGCACATTATGTGAAAATGATGGCTTTAAATATATGAGATACATTTCATTTATGACAGCTTATGACAACACTTTGTATAAATAATCCGGGTTTATGAAATGAACACAGTATTATATTTCATATTTACTGACCAAGTTCCCTTCTTTAAAACCTTATACAGTGTGTCAGTTTCCCACTAATCCAACATCAACTTTTCTTTCGTTTTACATATTTTTCCTCTCCTCAGATTACAGACATGCAGTATTGCAAGTGAGTGCAGTCATATTTATGTCAAAAACATTAAACTTTTAACTCATTGCTTTTAGAAGGAGGTTTCAAACTCTGAAAGAAAACCCACACACAAAGTAACCATCTTGATTAAAAACTAGCAGCATGACCGTGGCATTAAGTAAAAGCCAGTAAGTGAAACAACAAAGAAGCACTTCAATCAATTTCTTTCAACAATGTTTGACAGTTTAGAAGGGATTTTCCATTCAGGATTTTTTTGTGCCTCTAACACTGATGGGGATCAGCTAAGGAAAGCCAAAGTCCCAATATGCTATAAAGCGCAGTAAAATGGCATGCTACATTTCATCAGCATTTTATGTTTCAGATTAGTGTTGTCATTTTGTCCCAATAAACTCACTCACCTTTGATATAAGCAACACTGCTGTGTGTGTTTCTCTTCACACAAACAAAAGTGTTACCCTTAGCTGAGTTTCTTCAAGACAGTCTTGTGTTTTTAAAGATTAGCACTGCTGCTAAGTATTTTTTATTACTGAAAAATGTGTTAGCTAATCCAAACAATTGCAGTATTTCTCAGACTATAGGTTCTTTTTTTTCATTATTTGGCCAATCCTGCAATTTGATTGATTGATTGATTGATTGATTGATTGATTGATTGATTGATTGATTGATTGATTGATTTGTGAAGAGTGGGTTTCCACCTGCACTGTAGTCAACATTCCTCTCTCTCAAAGTGACCACCCTGCCATGCAAAGATTCCTGAGGGAAAATGTTATCAATGGGGGGCCTATTTCAGGATTTCATCAAAAAAATACTTTGGCACAGGTTGTCAAAAAGAAGAGGAAGCACTCAAAACAGATCTTGCAGAGAAGTCTGCTGCCATTATATTTGATGAGACCCCAGGTGTATAAGGGAGATGCGTACTAAACATACTTATCGCACCCCTAGGAAAGGATGATCATGGCCGACCTTGTAGACACAGCCTTCCTACAAGAGTGCAACCATTCTACTGTGTCCATCTCTGTTTTCAGGTGTCTGCAAGAATACTGCATTTCCAATGAGATTCAAATTGTGTTTGACACAGATAACGCAGCTTACATGAAGAAAGCATACAAAACCCCGCTGCAATCTTCATTCCCAAACCCCCTACACGTTACATGCATGGCACACACGACGAATCTCATCAGGGATGCCTTCTGAAAATCATCTGACAAGCTAAATGCATTCATGCTAAGCTTCTCCCAGATGTTCTACCAAGCAGGCTCTCGTAAAAGAAGATACTTAGCATTCATGACATGAAACTTCCAGCTGGAAAGAAGGCAACCATGGCTCCAAATCCTTGCTCCACACGATGGAACTCATGGTTCAGTGCTAAGGAGTACAACTCTATACACGTCCTGCCCTACAAAGAGTTCATAGAAATGGGAATGCAGGTAAACTTTTATACTATTAAAATACTCTGCATACAAAAACACAATTATTACTTAAACCCACATCTATATTTGTTTGTATTTTCTTTTAAAGTGAAACACCGGTCTAATTTACTTTGTTGTTCTGTGGCAAAAGTGCACCACAGTCTATGGAGAGAATCCATGAAATGCTCCAAATTCCAAGCACCACTGCATAATCTGCAGATCCATATCCAGCTCATACCAGACAAGTGTAAAATTATTGTTCAGCTTCTCAGCATCTTCCAAAGTCGACGTCCTGCAACCACCAAGACTTTTGGCCATCTTGAGGATCTACAGCTGCAGCATGAAGCCTATGCCATGTACTTTGAGGGTGTTTGCGTCTCCTCAACACGGTGGAGGAAACATAACGATGCAGAGAAAAAGCACAGCACATAAATGTCAGATGGGAAACCTGCAAACTTCCTTAAGTAGTCAGGTTGTTTGATCCTTGCTACATTTCGTTTATAACTAACTGCTTCCAACTACAAACACATCCCAGGTTTTAGTGCTGCGCCTCAAGAAGGCTTTGACACCTATTTTAACCACCTGGGTCCAAAAGCATGTGGGGTGGTAGCTCTAGACTTGTTTTGGGGTGGCCTAGAAGAAAAACGTCCTGTCCGCAGCCTCTTGGCCAAAAGATTCAAAGATGTGACCATAAACTCTGCTGATGCTGAATGAAGCAACCACATTTAAAAGCGACAATCTAAAAGCTTTGGTCTTCTTGTACCTCAACCAGCATCTCACTCCTGGGCCTTTTCCAAGAGATGTGATGGAGGATGGTGGGGAAGATTTAGAGGAAGGCAAACTATTTAAGTGGGATTGGCTGTTTTGTTTAGCGGTTTAAGTTCTAAGAAAGCTCTAGGGAGTTTTGTTACAGGCAAATAAATGTCATCAAATTTAGATGCAACTTATGTTAAAAAATTACTGAAATGTTGCAAAAGCTATTTTTAGTTTAGTACGATTTACTAACTGTGATTTGTGTACTTTTCTGTGTACCGTTTATGTTAACTTAAATAAATAACAGAATTTTTCTTTTGCAGTTTGATAACTCCTGAGGACTTGATTTGATCTGTAACACGGTTATTTTATAAAAAAAAAAGTACTTGAAAATGCTACTTGGACTCTTTTGGAAAGGTTAAATACATCAATTTCAATGTTTTTGTAAGACCATGTTCTGGTACAAAAAATTAAGCTTGAAAATAAAAGTGCACATTTTACAGCAACCTTTTGAACAAGTTGCAACAAAACTCTAAACTGGACTCTGCATCAAACATGCACAGAACTGAACCTTATGGCCCTTTCGCATCATTACTTTGCACTGCCAACATTGCTTAACTTTTATAATCAATTTAAATTTAAAAGTAGACAGCTGAACGTTTATTGCATTTTTGCACCATTATTATCTTTCACTGCCAATATTGAACTTTTCAAATTAATGCCTTTTTTGCACCATTATCCTTGCCCTATAATCATGGTTGAACATTCTTCTGCACACTTTTAAAAAAAAAAATGCTTTTCTCCTGCCCTGTATATTCTTATCACTGCTGCACTCTATATTGTAATGTTATTTTACTTCATTTGCAATCTCATTACATTGTCGTAAGCTGTATGCAACGAAAATGGCAATAACGTTTGTCTAAGTCTAAGTCTAAAATCAGGGATTTTAGGGTGCAACAGTCGCAAAAAAAAAAAATGCAATATAGTGGAGCGACTGACTAATTGTCCTTTTATTTACATTTAGGCTGTCTATACCAAATTTCATATTTATTGCATGCCATTAAAAAAAAACACATTAAAACATGAAAGACCTAACAGGTAGTCTGCAGTGACAGAACCAAAATGTGTCTCTTAGTATTTATGTATGTAGAAATAAAGATTGAACATTTCACTGTTTGTGAATGTCAAATATGAACAGATTAAAAGGGAACTAAAGAAAAACAACACTTTTTTTCATTCATGAGAGCACCTCGGAAGGAAAAAAAGAATCTATGTTGATTACATACATTACATTACGCCTTTAAAGCCCACATAACATGTAATAACTGAGATTGTAAAAAATAAATTAGGGCTGCACAATATTAGGAAAACATGTAATTGATTGGTGAGTATTGCAATGACAGTATCAACTATGAGTAACCCATGTTTTCCTGGCTATTTTATTCATGTACTATTTATTTAGTTAGTTTATTTGATAGGAACAGACAAACTGAAAAAAGCAAGCGTCATGTTGCTCATAGCATTAGCTAATTTGAAGTTATATTGACATCCAGAATTTGCATGCATGGAACTACATATTTTTTATCTTACCATTAGATAATTCGGCTTGGGAAACATGTCAGTGCGGTTCCAGCTCTTTGTGTGAAAACAAAAATAGTTGTCTAGCTCTCTAATAATCTTAGCTCTTTACTTCAAAGTCCATAAAATGCATTTAGTGTTCGATACACCAACAGCTGTCAGGGCTTTGCACACAGACAGACAGGAAAACACAGCAGCCACTACAGTCTTCTCATGCATTGGAAAAAAAGTGAAAACACTTATGTTGTTAAAGTAAACCCCGGGTCATTAGAGGCAGTTACTTATAGATTTAGCGGCACAAACTGAAGCGACGCAGACTGCAGTTGCCATAAATCACAAACAGAAGACCAAAAGCAGATAACAGTTTGATTATTTAAGGTCTCTGATACTGATTTACAAAAGCATTGATCAGGTTCCCAAGCCAACACCTGGTATCGGATTGGGATTTCTATAATTTAAGCTCCATAACAAAAATAAAAAATGTGAAAGAAGTAGAGAATGAAATAGAAGATGATAAAATAAACTAATGTTTTCATTGCTAGATCTTTAAATAAAAAGTGACTATCCAAACAAGAAATACTGTTTTACCCACACGAGCAACGCGCAAACGAGCAAACAAATGCCAATGACACAGCTGGGGGTTTGAAAGCTAATTCCTGTTCATCTGTCCACTGAACTGAAAGGCTTGTGTGACGCAGATTTCATCATATGTACCAGTCCATGTGGTTGTGTCCCTGCAGTCAACCATGTGCAGCCTGCAAATTTGTGACTGTGGAGAGTGTAGCTATGTTGACCACATACAGTAGGAACAATGATAAAAAAAAATCATCTAAATTAACACCATGACTGGAATCGTGCAAACGAGGAGTGAGCTTGCTTTGATGAAGGACTGTTGCTGTGTTTAGGGGCATTTGCTGACAAGTGGAAATTTATTGGTAACCACAAAGACTTGGAAATTAGCTTTAAGGTTCTTTTAAGACTCCACTTAGATTTATTGGCTTTCTAATGAATATTTGACCAGATGGTAGTGCTTGGATTACAGAATTGGAAATCTGCCTGATTTTTCAGTGACATTGGGAAAATGTGCTGCCTTTGGTAGAAAACACTCAACCTTCCAACACAACTAATACTGTAGCAAACACAGTTTAATCTGCAGCTATGCAACATAATAATGTTAATTTCATGACAGAGTGTCTGCATAATGTGGCAGATACAGTTAGTACTCATGACAACCGTATGATCACTTGGAAGACTTCATGAACTGTGCATGGGTCATTGAACTTTGATCTCTAGTTCATTATGGAGGGCAAAAATGAAGAAAAAAAAACAAGATTGTGATGCAAAGGCAAACGTAATCTACCTGGCAGTGGTATATGCACCCTCCATCCTAATACATATGCGTTATATAAAACGGGAGGGCATCAAAGTTGATGCACATACTTTACAGATTTGACAGACCTCACGTTCCACAAAAAACATTTCACTCTTAAACCTGCGTAAGACTGGTGTTTGGTGTGCCAAAATACATTGCAAAATGAGAAACAGTGGGAAAGTAGCTCAAACATGAGAGTAAAGACGCTCGTTTTAATCCAAACAAAAGGTTTGTTGTAGTCATGACTCAGGCTTGCTCCAGGAAATGTCCTCCAGTGGGATTTATTATTTTAACCAAGGCAATCATTATGAAGACTGCAGCAAATTAGCTGCTATATAAATTAAGACCTTTTTATGTTTCCCATTAAATACTAATGCACTTACACGATGAAGACTTATGTTGAGTGTAAGTCCTACATCTAAAAACACTCTTGCTCATCAGAGAACTTCCCATGCGTTCCAATGAGCAGAGGCTTTGTCACTACAGATGTGGCAATGGCCTTCACTTCGTAGTCCTTCTAAAATATGTGATCGTTTACACTTTCAATTTTCTTGTTTTACAAGTATTGGGCAAAAAGCTGCCCCTCTCCTTTGAGCAGTAAAGCAGTGTTTGTAAAACTAATTGATGCGTTGCTGTTTGGAACACTTATCAGTACAGCCTTAATGGGTGCTGATGACCACGGGTGAATGGACAGCTAAAATTTTAGATATTGAAAATATGACTGTGCATCAATTACAATCCTACAAGATTTAAACACTTAAGCTTATAGACTTATGCCATGCTTTTAATTATTGGGACTTTATTTAACACAACAGTGTTGTTGAGAATATCCTTGTGATTAAAGGAGCTTCCACAAGGCTCAATTGAGACACTGATCCCAGCATCATTACCTCCAAAGCCTGGGTTGCTTATTCTGTAAGCACACACATATATGGAAGAGGCCGCAGGTTAATTCTTTAGTCATTAATCCTCCCCTTGACCCCCAACCGCACAGGAGAGAGTAATTGGTGAACTGGCCCACTTTGCAAATACATCCTTGGTTTTATACTCAAATTGGTCCTGACAGGGACTGTTGCACACTTAACACACACACCAACATACTTTACCATACTCACCTTGGTGGTGACATTTATTGTTAGGAGCAATAACTTAAGATCCTTGCAAAAGGATTCAGGTAAAGGTTTCATATGTGGCTGACAGTAATGACTGACTGATCATTTCAGTTTCATATTTTTGTTGTGCTTCATTTCTTTTTACGTACAGTGTCAAATGAGACCATATCGGGCTGCCCCTTTTGAGATCTGCTTCGATTACACGATCGAGCAGGTTCTCACAGAGGTACACAGGAACGTCATGCATGTTCAGAGCAAAGTCACAAAGCCTAATGGGTCAAACTGAGATTTTTTTAGTATAACATTCTATTCACATTATCAAGAACCCCGGGAAGTTGACTGCAAGCGTTTGTTACCCCCCTACTGCTCTCCAAATTCCCTTTTTAAAAATTAGATAGAATTAGATAGAAAACCATAGATAGACTAGGATGTGTGATAATGAAAGCTACAGTTTTATACTGTTTGTTACTAATCGAATTGAACTACACTGAATTATTTTTTCAGTACATGAGACAGCAACTTTAGCACTTAATTACAATAGTAAAGTATCACTGCCAGGAAAACAGAAGTCCTTAGTCCTTAGAGGAGCTTATAACTCCCAAATCAAATATGCAATAACTTTTAAACCAGGAAAAATTCAGTAAGAAGAACAATAAATAAATAAATAAATAAATAAATAAATAAATAAATAAGCAGAGTATTTAAACAAAAATCTGAATATACACTAAAATAATGACAAAATATACTGTATGTGGTATGTGTTTGGCCTTGTGGCAGTGATCTTAAAATACAAACTGGATGTTTACAAACTTTTTCATTTGCTCTACAGTACAAATAAATCAAATAACAATTAGTCAAAACTAAAACTTGTCTTTGGAAAACTTTGCAATATTTGGTGAAGACGCAGTTACACAAAAGCCTTTAAAGCCATTTAATAGGAAAATGTATGAGCAGAAAAGCTAAGCAAATAACACCAAAGTTGCTCTGTTTCTCTTTTTTCAAGGGTTTAACCTCTGATGGTTGATAGCATCAGTTAACAACCATATAATAGTTTTTGGGATTTTCCAGGCCTTTGGGAGATATCAGCGCTAAGATAAGGATATAGTTTACATAATGATAACCCTGATTATTGCATTAACTGTACAGCTTTTCTTCCTATATATATTTTTTTTTATTTTACTGTTTTTAAACAGAAATCTGAATCATTTAAAAGCTGCAATTTCTAATGCAGATTCAATTAAACACCTAAACAGAGCAAAGAAAAATAAGTTTCCACCTGGAATAAAACAAATGTTAAAAACTAATGAAAATGTCACTGTGACTCTGTTGCAGGGATTAAACTGCAAAGCTGTTGTTTTGCTAACATAAAACTTCATTGTACTTTAAAATCAGGTAAATTGCATAAATAATAATAATAATAATAATAGTAATAATAATAATAATAATATAATAAATAAGTTCTTCCTGTCATGAGTATAAATTGTGTGCTTCATTGTCCTGGTGAGATTTAAAATTGTAATGGGGTAAATGCTGTGCAAGCACCAACTTCAGCCTATACTCTTTCGGTTTTTCATTTTTATGTTCCTTTTGTCATGTTTGGGTAAAGGAGGACCCAAGCACAAAGTCTGATGCAGGTAAAGTTTTTTTTTATTGCAAATAATGGAGAACCTATAGAATGATTACGTAGGCAATGGGAATTAAATAACTGGCACAGATGAACAGGGTGGCAGGAGACATAGATCAACTGAAAAGAGCTGAAAAGAACTGAAAAGAGAGACAGAAGTGAAGGCACGAAGAGCAGGTGTAGGTAGTCAGATAATTATGGGAGACAGGTGAGAGCAATGATGGTAGAGATCTGAGGGAGAGGGGGGGCGTGTTGGGAAGAGCAAGAGAGGAAGGGAACACAGGAATGAACCTTACAGACAATGATACCAACATGATACAGACAGTACAACTTCCACCAACTAAATCCACGGGGTAAAAATAAACAAACACTAATGTATTATAAACCAAAGAAGGCACAATCCGGGAACTAAATAACTAGACCAAAACAAACACCTGGAGATCATGATACTTTTTGTCCTTCATTCAAACAAAAATCCTGGGATTAAAAAATAAATCTGTCAAAAAACTTTGCATCTGAAAAAAATGATTTTTGAGAGCTAGCTTTTTGCATCATTCATAACTCTGGAGGATTTATTTTGTGCCTCTCCAGTGAAGAATTTCCCAAAACAAGTGAAAGTCACATGAAGATGAAACGGTCTGATAAAAGCGTGCCATGCCTGCTGCTGAATATTTGAACAACATGTCATTTTGTCACAAACTGTGTGTCTGTGTTCTGCTTTAGTTGCATCTACTGCAATACGCAGGTCACCCTACTACAGATAATAGGCTCAAACTGAGCAATTCTCTGGCTCCAGACAATTTGGTGCCAGCTTTAAATGGAGCAAAAACATTAAGTCACTTTCTTAATTCCGTTAAAATTATAAAACACCCATTACTACTAGCTTCAACAGTAGTGAAATCAGAAATACAGACTAATAATACTGTCTGCAAAGTAATATAGAAGAGCAACAGGTTACGCTCCACAAGTGTCCAAAGGTAATCTTTTTAAATGCTACATAAAACCAAAGGACTACCACATTAGGTGTAATCTTATCTGCAGCCGTAGAATAATTCAATGTGTTCACTAAAGCTTCTCTCAACCAGACTGTGTTTATCTGCGTTCAGTATGAAAATCAACCACAGCAAAGCAAAAGTCTAATCTCATTTAGTGTTCAAAATGATAATTCACTGGCTGATCGCTAATGGTCTCTCAATAAAACTCAAAATGATTCTCTTATTTATACACACATCTGAAAACGGGTCATTACATTGCAGAATTTTTTTTTACAAAATAATAGATTATTTCGCCATCATGCTGCATGCCATGTGGATTTGTCCTAAAAGAAATTTAGAGAAATTGAGCCCCACACTGCTCAGAGCAGCATGAACAGGAACACGAACAGCCTAATTCTCTCTCTATTGCTTTTGGATAACACCCAAAGTACGCTGGAGCAAACCCAAATGATGTGTCGTTGGGTCTGAGAGTGTGACAAAACACACTCATTCAGATAATAATCACGGGGAGCATGTTTATGGGTCATTAAAGGAGAGCATACTGTGCTGGGGAAGCTAAGCTCTTGCTCATTAGGGAGATGCAGTGGACTCTGCTAATTACTTCAAAAAAATTTGACAGACTACAAAAACAGAAAAACATGCAATAATCTGCCTCTTTGGGATTAGCATATACCTTCATCAACAGTGACTGCCTCATCGAAACATGACACTTGCCTAAATGTTTCCCCTTTAAAACCCTCTGGATAATTAATGTTCATTAGTGTCCTGTAACCATACAGGACCTTCAGAAAAATGTATTATATTGTGTGTGGGGTTGGGTTAAATAATATGATACAACAGACATAAAGAGAAACCTTAAAAAAAAATTAATTACTTAAATGGAGACTTACTTATTTAAACCGTGAAGTCTAATAAAGCGATAAATTGTTAGATTTTTTTTAAAAATTTTACATACAGTAGCTATAATATATTGACAGATCAAATTTAAATACTTTTTCTTCCAGTATATTCAAGTTCAGTGGTGGTTTGTCAATAGGGGGTGTTTGGGCGCCACCCCCATCAAAATCACAGTAAACATAAATTACAAAATAAGTGTGTATGTGTGCGTGTAACCTTTTGCCTTCTACATGACTTCATGCTGGTCTCTAATTGGCTACTTAAAGATTCTCCTCAGGGCGCAGCGCTCTACGCCCGTGGCCCGTCAGCACTTTTTATCTCATTCTTTATCCAATGAAATTAATTAATGATACATATCAATCAAAACCCCACTCCTGGCAACTCAGATGTACAGGCACTAATGTCTCTCCAACATGTGAATGCAAACGAGAAGTCAGACTACAACAACAACAAAGAAAGGGGCAACTTTTTCTTTTTTCTTTTTACAAAGTAACAATTTTATGAGGCTTTCCAATAGAGGGAAAACAGCAAATATAGGAACTTGGACTGGACCGACCAAATTTAAGACTTGCTGCTGCTGGATTTTTAAGTTGTAGTAGAATTAATAGTTAATAGTAACATTTTTTGTCACCAGCTACCACTGGTCAAGTCTAAAAAAACAGTTAAAATTATACTGCAATGTTTATTTTAGTATTAAAAGTATAAAAACATTTTTTAAAAACCCTGTAATACCAACATTGCACTTACTCATAAAATATGCCTGGATACCTCAAATACAAGGATTTATATACAAATTTCTCAATTGCATTAGTTATTCTGTACAAGATTATATGCAAAAAGAGGCATAACATGCCAACGTAACTTTATATTATGTTGCTATGCTATGGTATTAAGAGAAAAGGCCTCAAAAATCTAAACCTAAGTTGTGTTGTTGGACTTCTGCGTTTGGCATTGTCGGTCCATAGCTAATCTCCACAAAGTGGTCAGTTGGTGGCAGCATGCGGGAAGTTGCCAGATTGTTCCGGTAACCCAAACACATGGAGAGGGGGAGCTGGAAATGTCTGGAAGACAATCCCATTCAGGAGATCTGTAACGTAACTCAAGAGGGAGGTTTTTCTCAAGTTCCAAAGGAGGTTGGAGATTTGGGATCAGGACGGATGAGCTGTGGCTTTAAGGTCATTGGGGCTTGTTGTAGCAGGAAGTCAAACAAAGGTTAGTGGAAATTAGTAGTAATGGAAACCATCAGCGTAAAAAGGAGGCCATTAGACCTTTGCTGTCTTTGGAGACTGTCTAGAATGAGGAACGGTGAAAACAGCAGCAACTTCTGCCTTAAAATTAGAGAACGTATAAAATGCAATTCATATTCTAACTGTTAGATAAGAAAACTAAAGGTAACTGTTTTACAATTTATTCTTGACAGCTTACAAATTCTTGATAGGCTTTTATAAGCTCATGACATTATAGAGACTAATAACTGTTTATGTTTACAGTCGACACAAATCAGTTTCCCAAGAAAAGTACAATTGTATCTCTAAGCTATAATCATGCTTCTGACCATCTGACATGTTTGAATCATTTCCAATGCTCCATGCACTTCCTCTATTCATACTTATGTATAATTCTGTGAGCTTTAGCTGTTTTCTCTGTGACAAACATTTTTCTCTTTTCATGGAATCAGTCAAGACCTCCTTTCTTATCAGTAAAGTTGCTAAAGCAGTTACACAGATCATCTATGAATAACAAAGGTTTCTAGCCACTTGTGATGATATGCAAAACAGAAGGGTCCTAAGGACAAATAAAGAAACAAATGTGCGTTTTCATTTATCTCTCAGGAAGTAGCTGCAAAATAAAAATATTTCCCTATTTTAAAGGGGGGGGGGTCTGTGCGAAGCACCTATGACCAGTTCATGTGAGATTTGTCAAAAGAGCTTATCTTACATTTAAAGGAACTCAGAAACATGAAAGCTTACACTAATCTCTTTCCAGGCCAGGCGCGATATAAACCCTATACAGTCATTGTAAAAAAATTACACCCTCTTTCAATTCTAAGGACATATCTATCTATTGTCTATCAGGACATAATACATATTACTTTGTGTTTACCGGGTTCTAAAACTATGTTTAGCTAATCTCAAGTGTAGAATAGTACAAAACAGGGAAATTAAGAGGGAAATTAGCAGTCAGGCAGAGAACTGATTATCTGCTAGTAATTAACCTTGCTTACTTTGTTAACTCTCACGGTATTTGTGCATTCACAAACACACAATAATCCATCTTGTCCCACTCCCATATGAATTGTTTGGGCCCAAACAAAAAATGGTGCGGGCCAATCATGTTGCAGTATTATGATTTAAGGCGGGACATACTAGCTGTGATGAAAGCGAGAGCTGCTGAGCCCACAGCCGAACTAAAAAAAACAAGGGAGCATGTTTAGCTGCTGCTATCATATCTGTTTTGTTAGAATCTATGACTTCTTTTTTGAAAAAAGAGCAAGAATGCCTTGACCAGTGTAACTTGTTGCGGTTTCACATGGCGCTTCCTATTTACAACATTTTCATTTGATACCATTATTGGCTAAAACCAACCCTTGGTAGTGGGAACTGCGTGCCGTTTCGCCCAGTGAGTTTGGAGAATTCTTCTGCATGTCCCTCCTTTCCCTGATTGGATTCAATAGGAAGAGTCCCAGATTGATAATGTGCAGAACGAAGACTGCTACACATTATCAATCCGGCTTGCCATGTTAGCAAGTATAACCACTGCAGGAGTTTTTGTAGCTTGCTGATCATGGAAGTATTGCTACAATGCCACAACAGAGGGATATCAGCAATGACCTTGGGGAACTAAGTGTTGTTGCCTATTAATCTGCGAAGGATCCCAGATTAAAATTTGTTTACACAAGTTGAAGTCCATCAATTTACGACCGATTGTTCAGAAGTGGAAAACATTTACCACACCTTCCAATCTTTGTACCAAATGCTTACTTACACAGCATAAGTATATGATGTTGTATTCTGTTCTGTTTCTGGTCCGCTTCTCTTACTGGCTTTCTTGTTTGCAGGCTGCTGCTCTTTTGCCAAAATAAAATACCAAATGCTGGGCTCCGTTTTGGGAACCCTGGGAACTCTCATATGATTGGCTCAGGGACCAGGAAGTAAATAGGGGCTACACTCTGAACAGAAGTCGTTCCGGACCGTAACTATATGTTTGAAAGGAGAAAAACTTGTTACTTCCATCCTGGGTGATAAATGAGAATGATTTTGGTTAATTTTTGCAGTAAATGTCTTACTTATTTCTCCTTTGATTAAAAATACAGAGGTTTGACACTAGTGCGCTTTCTCCCAACAGAGGTCCTAGCATTAAACAACAAAAGTTTTGTTGTCGTTCTTTTTAGCATTTCATTCATTAATCAAATTTCTTGTCCAATAAGAACGTTTACATTTGCCATTAAATGCATAAAACGCTATTCATCCTCAAGAAACCAGAGATTTGCAACTGAAAGAAGAGGGTAATAACTCTAATCACTTTTATAATCAAAATCGCATTTATTTATAAATCAATTGGATCACAAAATCTCTATAAATTTTAATCCACTACTTAAAGCTGAAAATATGTACCATGGGAATCCATATTGATAATGTGTAGCACTCTCCTTTCTGCACATTATTAATCTGGGATTGCTCTCATCGAATCCGTTCAGGTAGAGGAGGGACATTGAGCAAATTTTTCTGAGTGACACCTAGTACCTGTCTACCAAAGGTTGGTTTTAGCCAATCACTGTATTGAATGAAAATGTTGTAACCAGCACATGCTATGAGAAACCACATGAAACTATGCTAGTAAAGGCTCGCTTATTTGGATTGTGACACTTGTGGACTCTGACAAAACAGATGTGATACCAACAGCTATGCGTGCATCCTCTTGCACTGTCATGTTTAGTTTGGTTCAGCTGTGGGCTCAGCACCTCTTGCTTTTATCACAGCTGTATTTCCAACCTTAAACCATAATACTGCAATGTGATTGGCTGACCCGTTTTGGGTCGGTCACGATCGATTGAGGCGGGAGCTGGACTATTAAATTAAGATTTAAGTTGGCTTATGGGCATTTTTTATTTATTTGAAAGGTCCTTTTGTATAGTTATGTGTCACCAGCGCAAGCATGATTAACACTGGTTAACACACAAGAAATGAGACCCCAGATAATTTGTATGTAACATCCTGGAACTAAAAGAGTGTTCTTTCTTTTCTCCACAAATATCTGTACTTCACACTCTCAAATAAAAAATTAAAAACTAAACCAGGTTTACATTTCCAAGTACACATTTCCCTTAAATAGTAACACTACTGATCCAAATTTAGCCAACAGTACCAAGCTAAAAGTATCTTTCCAATTTTGGATGCGGCTTTGTATGAACTTCATCACTAAGTTATACGGCCAGCATGCCCCCGTCTAACCCCATGAATGCAATGACCTCATGTCTTTACTGTGCACTTTGTGAAATTGTTATTTTTTAATGGTGCACTCATCTGGAGTGTGCGTATATGCGAGTAAGTGTAGTATGATAAACTGCTTCGCTGAACCAAGAGAGTAGTCTGATAAAGCTGCGAGAGGCAGTGTTCACAAGGCTGCATCAAATGGCATTCATGTGTCTGCCGTAATAATCATCATTACATCCTGTTAAAGTGAATCACCCGGCTGCCTCATGGAGACTGCTGAGGCTTTCTGATTAAGCTGTTTGCTTATTAGTCCACAGGCTCAACTGTGGTCTTTTTTAACCCCTATTAATAAAAAGAAATGAAAAAATAGTGAAAGAAGTGAGTTTTTTGTTGTTGCTGCTGTTGTTGTTGTTTTAAGAGGTCAGAGTATCCGATTCTTTATTGCAAGCCTGCATCTTCTTCCTTTTTCATTTTGCCATTGCTGCTGTGTTTTAACGGTCATGAGGCCTGACACATTCACAGCTGGAAGCTGCTGAGTCCAACCTTAGTCTTCACTGTAGACCAGCAGTAGTGGACCAAGTGCTTCCTCCAAGGGCACCTTGAAAGCGGAAGGCAGCATTTCTTTTTCTTTGTTTTTATTCTTCTCGATGGGATTAAAACTGTTTTCCTCCCCTTTCACTTGCTATCATCTCTATACTCCAAACCCTTCCATGTGTGTATAATCAAATTGTTAAAACTGCACTGCAGGCACTTTGCACTATATATGTGTTATGCACAGTTCCCCTCGGATAAGCATAAGGCTTTACTTGATCTCGCTCCTCTAATGGTCCACACGGACGTCATCTCAAGCTTCCTCTGGGCGCAAAGAAGTTTTCACTTAATAATACGATGAATGATTAAAAATAGCACATGGAAATGTGAGGGGGTGGGTCACAGATGGAGTTAGTTTGAGAGCGGGCTTGAATTGCAAATGGCAACATGATCTCATGTACTCTGCACCTCTGTACATTATATTGTTAAAATTCAGTTTCAATTTAGTTTATTTGTATATCACCAATTCATAACAAATGTCATTTAAAGACACATTACAAAAAACATCTAATTAAGACCCCTAGTAAGGTAAGTTTATTTATATAGCACTTTTCAGTAACAAGACATTTAAAGTGCTGTACATGAAGATAAAGATCAATAGATAAATAGTCCATTACTTTTTCTACTTAGCTCAGGTAAGACACTGCTGACACTCCTGGTTCAGGAGTTGATAAGCACAAGGAATGAATCACCCATGTCCTGGATACATCTGTGTGTGTGTGTGTGTGTGTGTGTGTATGGTGAATCTCTGACTTCAGCTACAGTGCACGCCTTGTGAATCTCCCCCAAACTCGCGTATAGGAAGTGTAGCAGTTATTTCTGGGGCTTCTGAACCTTTTTCTACCACAGTTTTCCTTCCACTAAACATTCCAGCATGTTTGGTGCTGCGCATCCAGCTTCTTTAGCAGTAACCTTTGTTGCGTACCCTCTTTGTGGAGGTTATCAGGGATTGTCTGCTGGACGACTGTCAAGTTGCCAGTCTTCCCCATGATTATGCAGGCTAGAAACATAACAGTTTAATTGTGATGATTATGGCTTCCAGCTAATAAAAACTCAGCATTTCCTTTTGCATTTCAGGAAATGCAAAGGGGACATGTCATGTAAAATCCCATTTTTTAGCCCTGAAATACATTTTGTTGTGTACTTGGAATCACTAGGCGTGCAGAAGATTTTAATGTAGTCTGTCCAGGTGCTGCAGGGATATCTTTATATTCTGTTTGGGTCGTATTTTTCAAGCCATTCAGTTTTCAATTACCTTTTTTGAACGTCGCATTATTGAGAAACAGTACTGCGGAGCTGCTAAACAAGGTCATCGACTTCCAGATTACCAGTTTCACAAATTTTTATTTCAAAGAGCAATTTTGTAATCCAAAATGAAAAATGCTGAGGCTATAAGTGGATAATCCAAATGTGTGTTACACTGTCCCCCAGAATCCTACAAAATGGCCAAACGGAGTGAAGTGGAAAGTTCTGCGACCCAAAGGAGGTCAGGCTGTGAAGTGCCTCTATTAGATTTAAAGAGATCGCACCAAAATAAGTTGCTCTCAGACACACCTCAGATGAGGGGCAAAATAGAAGAATGTGGGGATAAATTAACAAGGAATTCTGTTCTACTGTTCCACTTTATATTGACAACAACTGGATTATTTCAGTGTCAAAAGGAAGAACTTAAAGCATTATACGTCCCCTTTAACAGTAAAAAAGTGTTTGTGATGTCACCCTGTGAGCAGTAAAGCCCTCTGAGTTTCACTTTTTGAATTGAATTACTGAAGCAAATAAATAAAAAAAAATCACTGATCTTCTAATTTCTTGAAATGCACCTGTGGTACTAACGGACTCATTATTTTATTCTAACTTCAGGAAAAATCACACTTTGATCTGTGAGCGTGTGAAACCAGAAACAGGGGGTCTCGAACTTATTTAATCTGACCACATCAAACAGGGTCACTGTTTCACACTAATAAAGGTCCTTAATTCGCGTTGTCCATCTGGCCATTCTTTTGATCTGGAATCCACAGGGTTTGTTGCAAAAAATGTCTTCTTGCCTGACTGGCTTGATGCAAAGCGCTATTGGCAGAATTCCTCCACAGGTATGTAGCCTGACAACCTAGAATCCTCTGAGAACAGTGGGGGTGTTGGATCAAAGTGATACAAACAGACAGGTTGTCGTGTAATATGAAGCCTAGAAGGTCAGATTTAAGCAAGAGGAGAGAAAAAAATAACAAGCATTGATTGTATAAGGATGAGTAAGGCTTGGTAGGAAGAGGAATTAAAAAAGAAGGTGGGCGGCTGATAAGAGGGTTAGAATTGAGAGTATTGCATTACACTATATACACGTTGAAATACATATAGATGAACAAAATAATTGAGATACAGCTTATGCAGCAAACGCTGTGCACAGATATTCCTTTAAATGTTAGACATCAATGACAATATCAGAAAGATGACATAATGAGAGTCTTAAATTTTTCAGGGAAAGGAGGGAGAAATTTTGAGCCTTTAGAAATCAACATTTTTCTTTCCAACTTACATCACCCTTCTCAGTTATTGGCATCTTTTGTAAATGTGAAATTGCATGTGCTTTTTAAAAATGCAAATACAAAGGTTTTTTTGTATAATCTTGCATTGCCATTTCTCTTTAGGATCCTGCGGTGCTTTTATTACAATTGCGCAATTCCTGAATAAGCAATATACCGCTGGCTCTGCTGTTTGCTTTGAAATAAATAGTTGTTTTGGAGATATTGTGATCCAAGATGCCCCTCTTTGCTGCAGTTCTTCAACAGGCACTGAAAGATGTATTTTACCTCACTTAAAATGAAAATTGAAAAACAAAATAAACTTTCGCTAAAAGATTATGTATCAGTCCCAGCTGTCTTAAAATGTTTAAATATTGTGCTGACTGTAAATATAAACAAGTTCAGGAAAGAAGATTTTTTTGCAGCCATTTCTAAACATGAAGATCAACACACATCTGCGTTATTGAAAATGACCCTTCGCTGAGTCCCGCCCCTGACCAATCATACGTTAGCAACCGTAACTAAGAGGGGAGGGCCCGGCAAACATTCACTTCCTTTGCAAAATGCCGAGGCGATGTGTTTATGGGACTTACAAGTCGAATAAAAATATCCTGAATGTTTGGGTACTATTGATGTGTTCGCCAAGAACAGCTGAATCCATCGAAGATCACGAAAAACTACCATGTTTGTTCCAAAGTAAGATGCTAATGCTAACTAGCACACAGTTGTTGGCTACAAGACAGTATTAGATAATCAGTTAAAAGTTGTTGGTTTTTTTTAACATTGAGTAAGGTAGATATGCTCTGTGTATTTAATAAACCCATCATGTGCGAACAATATCCCAGCATGCTATAAACAGAAAACACCTTAAGCAGCCGGCTAGCATAACAGATACCAAAATCTAGCTTACAGCTTCCTGGTTAAAACCAGAAAGTTGGATTATAATAAAGTAATATATTTCCTTCCCCTGCGATGCAA
The DNA here is from genome assembly GCF_011125445.2 of Fundulus heteroclitus. NCBI lineage: Eukaryota > Metazoa > Chordata > Actinopteri > Cyprinodontiformes > Fundulidae > Fundulus > Fundulus heteroclitus. The sequence goes on from NC_046365.1 coordinate 35,123,577, forward strand.
GAACATTGCTGTTCCTTTATACGTTTTATATGTGAATTATCAAGACGTGGGGTGGCTGAGTCTTTTAATATGAAGGTTGAGCCCTTGCTTCTATTTTTGTGTCCTCTCCTTATACATCCCTCCCCTGACAATTAATGCTGTGAATATATTTTTCATATGCATATTGCAGTCCTTTCCTGTCTGGTCCTATCCAATATTTTTGAGACATTACTCCAAAGATTTGAAATAATTTCCTTAGGAATATCCTTCACTGAAATCACTGTGGAATCCATAACAATATGTGGGCGGCTAGCAATGTTTGCCAGGCATAGTAACGGACGGTAAACATAGGGGGCGGGCCTTAGCTAAGGTGAATTGTATGAGTGGTTATGGGGGCCTCTGCTTGGACACTATAGGATATATTATTTCAAGTACTATGCTTCTGTTTTCTGTATGCCAACAACATCTTTAGCCAGCTGAATGGATTTCAGTGCCCTCACTGGTGTACATTTTAGTGGATGTAAAGTTCACAAACACAGATAGGGCCATTGTTATGAATAAAGTAAGAAAAACAAAAGAGCTAAGAAAATGGAGTTAACCATAATTGACACTGGACAACATCCATCTATTTCCTATGCCCATTTTGTCCTTTGCAGTTTGCCCAACCAAACCATCCTTCTGTAGTTGGAGTTTGTGTCTACAGTATATAGGTAGTTAGGTTGCAAGTTCAAACTGGTATTCAAATGGAAATTTTCACGACAAGATTTCTACACTCAAATTACATGGATCACATGGATAAAACCGTATAGCATTTCTTTTGAAGAGAACATTTTTACACAAAGATTCAGGCTGTGCAAGTGTAAAAAAAAAAAGACGAATGAACTGACCAGCACAGGTCAGTTCATTACCCTGACCTCGTGTAAGCATTGATTATATTTCTTGTTTTGTAATGATCATGTAACCTACCATCATGTGCAAAGAAAACCAGAACTGAAAAGGATGACACAACATTGAAGATGAGATTGGAAGATGTAGAACATGAAAAGGGGCTTATTTGTGACCTTTGTAAATTATTTTGTAAGACTCTTAACAATCAGTAAACATAATAGCTTTTATTTTGCTCTGCATGATTCTTTGGGCTATTACGTTCCTGCTATTATTGAGTGGCTGTCAGTCACTCAGGATTGTTCTCTAAATTTTCAACCAAAGGAACACAAAAAAAACAAGATTAAAGTTAATACTTTGATTCAATATACAATACAATACAAGACATTAATATGAAGAATAGCAAAGATGCTGTGTGACTGAATGACATAACCTTAACATTAAAAAGATAAACCTTTTCATAAGAAGGCCTTCTATCAAAACTCCAGCACAATGTGCTTCAATGAATTATGAAAAATCTGCCAGGCTGATAAGTATTTCAATAACTCAAGGGCTAATGGAAAAAAAAATTTTTTTGAGATTATGAATAAAGACAAGAAGTTAACCTTTCAACTTATTCTTCCTTAATTTTTAACTGCTCAAAAATGGAGAAGTGTGAATTTACTTGCATATGCATGGTGCAAATACTTAATAAAATGAAACTTAAAATAATCCCTATTAGCTGAACACCTTGTTGGAAGTTAGAATCATTATGAAGTAGCACACAGGTCAGCACTGTATCTAAGCAACATGCCATACAATAAGGGAGGCATTGTCACAAAAGGTAGTTGTGTGCCGACCACATGTGAGTAAAGCAGACAAAAATTGTATTCAAATAAGAGCCGCATTACTTTACATTTTATTTTTACCTCGGTAAAAATATATTAGTCACACAAATTTTACTCTCAAATTTTATGTGAAATAAAAAAAAGTATTTGATAAAAAGGCTACCAAGGTACTAAGCAACTGTTTGATCATAAACTCTGTCTCATTTTGCAGAAAAGTATATAATCAGACAGAAAGAAATGTTATGTAAAAGTTCTTTTACTTTTTTTTTTTTCAAAATAACTAATTCAAGCAGAAGAAACAGACATTTCTAAATGTGTTTTTTTTTACGCAATAAAGCTTTTGATAAATACATGGGAATAGGTGATGAGTATATGTTTGAAAATTGCAAAGTAGGCCTACTTCCTCTGACAACACATACTGTTTACTGTATTTTGACCTGACCTCCAAAGAACACAGCAGGCTTAGCACATTGAAAATAATATTAAAAATAACAATAATGAATTCCAAATGGCATTACTCAAGTCAAAGTAACAAGTATGGGGCAATAAAACTCCTAGATGCACATTATTTTTAAAAAGTCCATTCCCAGTCCATTCCCTGCAGCAATGCAAGGTAATCAGGTCGTTAGATGATGTGATTGGATGTTTAAGAGTTAATCCTTTGTAAAAGCCAGAAAGCCTCCTGACATCAAATCAAGTAGCCCTACAAGGCATGATTATCAAAAACGTATAAAAGCTTAGATAAGTTTTAAGGCACAGAGAGAGAACCCGCTTACGCTATCCATAAATTATCAGCTGAGGAGAAGCCTCTGGGTAGGCCACTGTATGCTCTGTTTTACCTGGTCCTGACTGCGGTGCAGACGTTAACTTAAGGCGCACTGAGGAGTTAAGCGCCTTGAGAAAAGAAAATAAATCCTTATCACTCAAAGTTCAATTATTCAGCTCAGGAAAACTATTAATTAATTCCAAGGTCATGACCCGGTCACCACTATGGTTCCCTAATTAGTGAGTGTTTTCCCCCCAATGAACCTTTTCATTGCTTTTCATGTAATGTTAAGCTGCTCCACCACACTGTGCCACTCTGATGTTCATCCCAGCCGTCACGGCTGTGACCTGCTGAGCAGCTATGACTTCTGCACCTTCACATATCTGTTAGAGAACTGTAAACATAAGACAATGAGGCAAATATGAGCCAATGAAAATGTTTGCGTAACCTTTACACAGACCTCTCGAGTTATCACATCCATAATTTCCCAATCAGCAGCGTGACATATAAAACTGCCCAATAATATAGTTTATAAAATCAAAGGACAACAAGCCACACTTACTGCATGTCAGGTTTGCCTTCAGTGCAGTGCCTTGCAATATTTTGCATTCCTCTTGAACTTTTCCATCTTCTCTGCCAACAAAAACCTACAGTCTTCAAGGTGTTATAGTGATTCTTATTGAGAGACCAACACAATGGTGTACAACGGTGAGGAGTCTACTGTGAGTAGTTGACCCCCTTATTCTGTTTTGTCAAAATTAAATTTAGTGCAAGCAATTGCCTTCAGATTTAGAAGTAAAAATAACATAAGTCCTTAACTTAAGTCCTTAACTTATGTTATTTATTCTCAGTATAAGTCCAGCTGTTCTATGAAGGCCTCAGGGATTTGTTAGGGGCCATTAGTGAATAAAAAGCATCATGAAAACCAAGGAACACTGCAGAATGGGATTCACTTGTGAAAAAGGTTAACGTGGGACTGGGTTATAAAAAATCTCCCCTTTGGTTTGGACATCTCACAAAGTACTGCTCGATCCATTATACAAAAAAGAAAAGGAAATGGCACTAAAGAATAACTACCAAGACGTGGCTGTTAAAATGCACTGTCAGGCAAAGAAGGCACAATGACCAACAAAAAGGTTCTTCCTCAATGAAAGCCATAAGCAGTCCTATTTGTAGGGTAAAACAAGGAATGTTGATAACCCAAAAAACATGTGCAACAAGGTCAGGTGAGACCAAATGTTTACATTTGGTCTCACCTGTTTACATTAGCTTACATGAACAATTATATGTGTGGGAGGAAACTAATAATGTACATCTCCCTGAACACACAATCCCCTCTGTGACATAGCATTATGCTGTGAGGATTTCCTGAACAAGGACAGGGCTGTTGGTCAAGCTTCAAGAAGAAATGGATGAATTTAAATGCAAGGTAATCATGGAAAAATAAATAAGGGTAAATAAATAAGGGTAAAGGCTCCAAACGTCTTGAGACTGTGGCTGTGGACACCAACCCTCAACAGATAATCAGAGCCACAATTTAATGGTTTATATCAATGCTTATTAGAAAGGCCCAGGTAAAGTCCAGACCTAAATCCAATTGGAAAATCTATGGAAAACTGTTGTTCAATTTCACATATGAACTCCAGCCAGTTTGACTGTGCTTGAGCTAATAATTAGCAAATTGGAATCACACACTCTAGAAATATAAAGGCTTAAACTCAGGAAGTCTAAATACAAATACATGCCACACTTTTCAGATATTTTTTAAAAGTAAAAAGCATGCATCACCTCTCTTATACTTTACATGATGTAGAGTTTCTCCATCATAACGAATGGCAATAAAATATATATTAGAGCTTGAGAGTTGTGAATACTCCTGCAAGGCACCGTTCATGCAAACTCTCTTTCACTCATTGAGATCCTGTAATACAGACCACTTAAACTATGTCTATGCTTGGCAAGGAGCTGAAAGTGCTTCATATATAATGCAGAAACTTTGCAGATCTACTCCATGTATATATATATAAACTGGAAACTGTACAATTCTCTACAGCAGTCACTGTATAGTCACCACTGTAAATTATCAATTTTAAGAATAAACACTACTGCAAGCCAGAATGCATTGACAGAAATGCACTAACTTGTGTCTGATTTAGCTGTTTGCCTTCTTGAAGTTACAGATTCCTAAAAGAAAAGTACAATGGTGGTGATCTGGAAGATTATCTGGGAGGGCAAAAAGTATATTTTATTTGTTACTCTATACAAAATTCTCTGCTTATAGGCTCTAGCATTATGCACTAATGGGGACTGTCTCTCAGGTTTTGTGAAACTCAGGCTTTGGGCTGTTCTGCAGGGCTTGCAAGGAGCCATCGGTGTCATCAAAAGCAGGAGCACATGATCCAGCCACCTGACACTGATACAGCAAGCAGAGAACATTCCAGCTTTTCCAAAGCTGTCACCTTTTAAGATCACATTTTCTCTGTGACAAACTTTAGAATAGTACTTTACCCTTTGTTTTTTTCTACCTTTTGTTTATGTGGCAAAAAAAAAAAAAAGAAATGTGCCGGCTTTCAATGAACAACAGGTTGCCATTTAAGCAGGAGGTGGTGAAGCTTTCACTGAAAAATGTGTTGATGTAAGCTCAAAGTGAGAATGGCTCAACCTAAAAACATGTTAAAATAAACAGCACCAGGCATATCAAGGGGGAAAAAAACAAAACATCTACGTGTAGCTAAATGAAGAACTTAATGGCAAGCCATACACAGAACCATGCTAAAATATCCATAACCCTTTCATATTTTGTTTCTTTACTTCCACAAACATCAGTGCATATTATTACTAAATAGACCAACACAAAGTAGTGAATAATTATAGGTGGAAAAAAAAGTTTTACAAACAAAAATCGGAAAAGCGTGGTATGTATTGGTATTGAGCCATTTTTACTCCAACACCTCTAATTGAAATCCAGCCATTGTCCAAGCCTGCTTATCCTTGCATGGTCTCATGGGGTGGGAGCTGAGGGGGCTGCCTGGTGTCTTACTTAAATACAATGGGTGAAAGACAACACAGAGCCACACAAGACAAACAGCCATCCACACACACTCTTTTTGGAAAGATTCAGAGTCTGATTAACATGCATATTTTTGGACTGTTGGATGAAACGAGGCCTAGTCCACATGAAGATGAACACGGTAAGTTTTCATAAACGATGTGCTTCCACAGAAGAGAGGACGCGGCACCATTCAAAACAACCTGTCCCATTGGTAGCGCTGCAATAGAAACATGCAAAAAACACGGAGCATGGGCTCATATGAAGTAAACACAGCAACGTGGCGGGGCAGCAGACGAAAAACATGTATGTATGTTCAACGTGACCTTTATGTGAGTTGGCAGAGGACACAGTTAGCAGAGCGGGGTGGTCGGAAAGGAAGAATCCGCAACAGCCATTAAAAAGCCGACATTTGCCTTAGCATGAATGCTACACCGAACGGTGCCACGTTTGGTGTTATTTGTGAGTGAAGCGCACGCGAGTTACAAAGAGTGATGGAGCTATGATGTCAGAGCAGGTGTGGCTTGGATGTACACATGAAAACACAAAACTAGCGCTTTGAAATTTTTTCACTCTGGGACGCAGTTTCCAAAACGGTGGGTTATGGTTTCCTAACAGGCCGAATCCGTGTGGAAACACGGCCTGAACGACAAAATACCTTTGCGGATGCACCCAATCTGGTCTCCGTGTGGACGGGGCCCCAGAATATAACGAGAGAACCCAAGTGTTCACAGGAAGAACATGCAAACTACATGCAGAAAGACCCCAGGATTCCTACTGCAAGGCAACAGTGCCACCATGCAGCCCTATTTAACATCCTCTGGAGCAAATTACCTTTGGAGCTCATCCAACAGAGCCATCAAACCATCTTTTGAAATAACAAACAGCAACTTGTACGAGGACAGCATTTATCAGAAAAGTAGACCAGAGGCCAGTGGTAACTCTGGAGGGGCTGCAGAGATCCACAGCCGAGGTGGAAAACTCTGTCGACATAATGATTTGTCATCCATTATGGGCCAATGCTGCATGTTACTGTGAACACATTATGAAACAAGGCAGAGACTACATCATGCTCATGGGACAGATGGGGAATGCATTCAGAGCAAGGAGAAGAACGATGGAGCTCATCAAACTAACTCCAAGAACGATGGAGCTAAATACAGGTCAATTCTGAAAGGAAAAAAAATATATATATATATATATATATATATATATATATATATCAGAGGCTGCAAAAGACTTGAGACTAGGGCAGAGGTTCGTTCCAGATCTAATTCCAAATGAGAATCTGTTAAAAGCCTTAAAAACTGCTTTTCAATAATCCTACCCATCCAATCTGACTGAGCTTAAGTTATTTTGTAAAGAAGATGAACATTTTCAGTCTCTAGAGGTGAAAAGCTGGTAAAGACAAAACGAATTGCAGAAGCAATTGCAGAGAATGATTGTCCAAAGTACTGACTTTACTAACGAGGCAGGCAGCTGACAGCACTGGATTTTATTTAGGGGTGTCAGAGTAAGGGGGCATACAAATGTGCAGCTACCTTTTTTTTTTTTTTGATTTGTCTTTGGAAAAATTCTAAACTATGTGTATTTGTTGCTCCTACTTTGCAACTGTTACTTTTATATTGGTCTATCATATAAACTCCCAATTAAATTTATAAACATTTTTGGTTGTAATGGGGTACAATATGGAAAAACTAAAAAGTGGGAATGAGTTTGTGAGACAAATATAACCCCAATAAAGCTCAAAGGCTTACAGTTTCTCACAGCAAGAGGATCCCAAGTTAAACAGGAAGCTGAATATAAGACTCTATAACATACATGGATTTGTTTTCTTTTCTCTCTATTAAGCTCCATGAGTCTGAGCCGATTTCGGTTTACAATATCACAACAAAGCTGGAGCACATTTTCAAAGCTAATACACTCATTTCAATTAAAAACTGATGCAAATGCCTTTTAATACTGCATTAATGCTGTAAAATATTAATTGCAAATAATAATCAAGCTGAGACTAAAAGGTGAAATACCATTCTAATGGCGCATAGCCAAATCGCTCAACATACACACTGCATCATATTTCAAAACAGTTCTACTGCAATATGGAGCTTGCGGTTTTTGAGCGCAGGCACAGCTTTGGACACAGAGGTATCAGATCTGTGAAGCTTTTCGCTACCTGTCACTTCAGATTGTGGATGCTACATGAGATGAGTCGCTGTATGAACATTCCTCTGCCGCTCCATTTGTTTTATTATTTGTGATGCGTAACAATGTCACAATAAAGCAACACTGTTATTAACCACACTAGTTTTACTGCTTTATTAAGCACATATTCAGGCTTGGAGATCAAGCCAAAATGGTCCAATGCAGTACGAACCAAGCATCAGAGGGAAGTATATAGGTGAAGTAAGTGACTCTGACTATTGCTGACAGCTCAGTTTGACTACCTCAAATACTGGAGTAAAAAAAAAAGTAGTCAAGAAAGAAACAAAAAGAACATCCAGAGAATTGCGCTTGTTCAGGTAAAAATGGCTTGGTGTTGGCACTAAAGACTCACTAAACTGGTTGAAGTTGATGAAGAGAACACTGATAAGAGAGAAAATACTTTGTGCTGATTGCTGGGAGAGATTATTTTCCAGTTTTAGAATGAAGTCTACATTGTTCATCATCATTTCTAATGTTAAGAGACACATTCACAGTGCTGGCAGCCTTCTCAAGCAGGCCGCTGGATAATCACTTTGAATTGTCTCGTTACTGAAAAGTGCTTTATAAATAAACTTGCCTTGCCTTAATCGTACTTCTTTAAATAGTTTGGTTGTGCTTTCAGAAATGTATTAGTTAGTCAGTTATTAGATAAAAAGGTATGGGTGTAGAGGTAGGTGAAGATGTTTAAATTGCTACCCAGATAACAGGGGAGCAACAGTACATTAGCTTCCAAGACAAGACAATAGATATTATTGACATTGAGATGACAAGATCAAACTAAATTTTAGTAACATGTTTACTAATTCTAATATATTTTTCTTTCCACTCTTTTTCTCCTTCAGTCATATAGTGTCAAAGTTTGACAGAAAATCTCAAACTTTTCTGCAGTGGAGACAAAGCTGTTTTCATTTAACATGGGACAGAAACTGATAGTGGTGGTGTTGTGCCATTACACGTTTTAAGTTATTTAATGTTTAATAAATAACTATGTCTGTTATGGAATTGTTCGGTGAATATCAGCCCAAACAGCTGATATTAGCACAATAGTTGAAAGGGAGATTCGAGCCCTGGCATTCTTTTAACAGCAAACTCTGCACACATATAGAATAAATGAGTGTCAACTTCTCTTCAAGTTCAAGAATTTATTAACAGAAATGAAATGAACATCCAGAGAACACCACTATACAATTCTGTTAATCTGAATTTACATTATATCCTCTCTACTAGGATATAATAGTAGAGAATAGTATATCCTCTCTACTCCACACCACATTCCTGTTCTGGCTGCTTCTTGTGGGGTTCACTGTGGACACTTCAGCTTTTTATATGTAGCCTGGCATGCCAGACTGAAGTCAGTCTGACAAGGCTCCATTCCCTCCGGTCCAAAACAGACCGGACCAATCACAGCGCAGGAGGCGGGACTTTACAATGCGTCACTCTGAGTGGCAGAATTACCCATAATGCAACAGCGCTTTTCTGCTACCATAACAGTCAAGATACATATGGAGATTTTTGTTGCTTTGTGCCTTGGAAGATTAAGAAAGTGCATGCGAGTACACCACATATCCTCTAATTCTTTAGACAAAAGCGTCATAAAATTGTTTATTGGAGAGTTTGCTCAATGGCATGACATGTTTCACGGACTACAAATTGAAAAAGATAGAGTGCGCCGCTTAGAGTTTATTGTGTCACATCCGTAGTTATCTGATTGGTTCTAACCTGATGATGCTAAACCTGTTAGTCCCGCCTTTGAAATCGGGCTCTACCGGCTCACCCAGGAGGTGTTTGCCTCTTCCAGGTCTTTCTAGGCTGGTGGAATAACAAAACGGGTGAAGGTCTGGTGACAGCCTGCAGGATCATCTTAAGGCATTGGAAGACCACAAAGTGTCCAGAGCTAAATGAGTGGATTAAATCAATGACGGATACAGCTTCTTATGAAGTCATGATCAAAAACATGGAGGGGAGCAGGGACATGGAATGGGATAGCTTTTGGGACTCATTGAAAAGGCAAGGCAAGGCAAGGCAAATTTATTTATATAGCACAATTCAGTACAGAGACAATGCAAAGTGCTTTGAACTGTGGCTTCAAGTAATGTATCTGGATGAAGTCGGATTTTCCCGGACAATTACCTTTCTCTCAACTACTGAATGTTTTTGAATTGACACTGTAACATACATATAATATATGACTGTACCCTGGGTATTGGGGGGGCGGGGGGTGGTGCACCAGCCTTTTTTGTTTTGTTTTGTATTTGTGTTTTATGTGAGATAATGTTCAGAAAATCAATAAAAATTTGAATTACAAAAAAAAAAAAAAAACGGGTAAAGATAACCCGAGTTGGAAGAAGCCAAATCAGGTGAGCCAAAACAATTAGGGTCGGTGGAACTACGCCTATACACAGCAATTAACAGCCGTGCGTGACCAAGCTAGTCACACTCTGCGGTCAGAAAACATCCTATTCTTCGAGCAACATTTTCCACAACTCAACCAATGTGGTTGTGTTTATAACTCTGATCCCACAAGGGTTGAATATGGTTGAGGTTTTTTCCTGGATGAAGACTAATTTATTCTCTGTGCCTTCAAAATCTGGAGGCAGTCTCCGATAGACTCCTTCTCTGTGGGGTTGAGCAATGTCATCTTGTAGGATAGTTTGTTCCCAAAGTGTGGAGATGTACATAGTGTTACCTCTGGTTGCAAACTGGTATCATTTCTTGACATCCCTGTGCACAGAGACTGCTTCCAGTGATGACGAGTACTGTTTTTCCGCTGAGAGTAACGCCACCCCAAACCATCCCACTACTGCCACCAAAGAGCTGTTCAGAATCGCCAGAGTGGATTTGGCAAGTGTTTTATGGATGCAACCATACACTCAACTCTGCTGCTCAAGCCAAAGATGCATTTTCATTATAAATGTGGCACCATTAAACAACAGACAAAATAATCAACTTAACATAAATGCTTCTTTACTTTTGTTCCAAGTGAACTTCAAATGACTAAACTTTAAATATTCTCAGATCTCCATGCGAGAAACAGCACTTTCTGAATCTGTTAATAACTCAAACTCTCTCTCCGGGGAATTGTTCCTGTTTTACCAGGGCTAGACATTTGCCATCACAACTATCAGCGAGTCCCATTTATCATTTCCTAACTCCAGGAGAGTACATTTTGGCAAATGTGTGTGAAAAATTTTGATTTTATTATGAAACAACAATAACTGACAACCAACCTCTGAGAGGCAGCTTGCACTATGTTTTAAAAAAAAAAAACTACCCCGTTTCAATGCCCATTGAAATAGCAGACGATGACACCTGTCATTCAAAGTGTTGAGTCTTGTGGGACGGGAGGAAAAAGGCCCAGCAAGGTGGCATGTCAGCACTCACACCCAGCTGTCAGATTTGGTTTTCTAAGCTCATACTCCAAACTCTGGTGTTTCTCGCGCCAACAGACAGTCAAAATATCCGCTTAGACAAGGCTGTGTTGGCCCGATTAATTTCAACTCTAGCATAAAATAAAAACTCCCTCGTCACAAGCAGACATGATACATTTAAGATTATTTATTGGCAGTGAGCTGAGGCCACAATACTGAGTGTGCTCACTCGTGCAGCTGAGAGTAATCACCATGTGTTGCTGGCTCCCTGCTCACTCTATCATGGGCCGTTTCATGCACCGACAGAGGATTTGGCCATGCATAGACGGCAGCGCTGCTTCTGCCTCCAGTGTGTGTCTATGATGTCTGCCAGGTTCTCAACTGAGTGTGCTTCATTACTTGCTGTTTAATTTATCCCCTTCTAGTCAGACTGCCCTGCAGTTTCTAAAAACATTTAGCACATGCCAAGAAAATATATGCCTACTTGTTTAGCCATAGCAGAGACTCGCCAAAGGGAAATTAAATTTATCTTGGCTGTAAAACGAAACTGCAAAAATACGCTCCTGAGATTTTTTTTAAACTGTGAAGTCAAATGTGTGGTCAGTCGTCTGCAGCATCAGATTTCTGCTGTGTCTGGTAAAACAAAGGGTTTAAAGTGTGAACGGGACGGTTTTATGTCAATCAATACGTCTGCCAATCCATACATAATTTGCCAGCAGCTGTTTGAGCTCAAAATCATAAGAGATTCAAGTTAGGCATACACGTCTTCGGAGCTTTGAGGGGAAAGTAGCGACTGTGCCCCAAAGGCATGATTTTGAGAACTGTCGCGGGTTTTGTCAAATCTATAATCAATATTTATAGATGACATTTGCAAAATCCATTAAATCATAATTTTGTCTTCTCCTTAAATATTGGACCCACATTCAGGATAACAGATAAGAATTCAAAACGGGAAAAATATTTTAGTTAATGAGCAGGAAGGTTTACCCACAGAAGACTCTAAAGTCTTGGAATAATATATACTAACATGCTTGATTAAAGTCCTGTTGTTGTATTATGACCTCCTTACATGTGATTAGCCATAATGAAGGGAGCATTTTTAAAGATGCAGTTTCCTAAATTAACCATTGTCTTCCATTGTGCTTTTGCTCCACACATTATTGCGCAGTACTCAGAAATAAAGTCCTCACCTTTTTTCACTTTGATTGCACAACTCTTTCTAAAGCCGTTAGATGTGAGCAACAGAAGTAGAGAACAGACAGAAGCTTTAGCTTTGCCAGCTTCTGATCATCATAAAGTAATACAATTGTGCCTATAAATGTGCAACCTATAACAGTCACTGGAAGGTTTGTTGGCATCCCAGGTAAGTTATCAAATCAACCTTTGAATTAAATACATTAATTAAGTTACTTTTTTTTTTGTTCACAGTTCACATTCCCCTGCTGCCAATACTTTGTGAAACCCCCTTTCAACATTAGCCCATCACTTAAGACTTGAAGAGAAACAGGCCCACAGTATCATAGAGCCTCTACCATACTTAACAATGGACATAGTTTTTCCAGAGATTTTCAGCTTCATGTCCAAGTCTAGTCAATAAAAAAGGTTTTTAGCAAAACATTTTTTATAAAAATCTGTATAATAAATATGCTCAGGCATTGATCCCATCTGACCAAAGCAGTTCCAAATAAATCCCAGGAGAGTTTAGCAAACTCTGAATGTTTACACGTGTGGTAGGACATGAACGCTTTTTTCGACATCACTCCTAAAAATGTATTTGGCATTTAGGAAAAGTCGACTGATTACTATGAACAGTTTGTGACCTCAAAGAGCCACTTTGCTGTTCATCTTCATTTTACCCAGTAATCTCTTATTTTTCCACGGAGGCAATATAAACGTATAAATACTCACGTTGTTTAAACGGTCAAGTTAAGGTAATCTTGCAGCAATGTTCCCACTTATATATAAACAGATTCAGTTAAAAGTCTTTTAAATGAATCTGTGAGTCTGTGCCGCAGGTGATAAAAAAAATAAAAACTACAATCATGTCTTTAACATAGGACTTTTCCCCCACTGAATAAATGCACCCAAATTACAGGTTGCATTGCTTTCACCACAATGATATTATTCTACAATAATAAAAGATTCATTAATCTTGAGGCTTTTTAACTCTTATTCACCTGAGGTGCCGTCTACTTCTCACAAGAGGCATACCTCTCATTGCTGTGGCTGTCATCATCCCACACGAAGGGAGTCTGATGTGACCCTAACATTTCTGCCCAAAGAGAAAGACTAAATGCGTTCACCCCCTCCAAAAGCCCCCCCTTAGAACCACCCCAAATGACAGCGGCGATAAGCGCCGCTGCCAGTCAGCGTGAGCAGACCTGACCACGACAGGAGCCTCTTGGGTTTTCTCAGCAGCGCTCTGTCTTCTGACTGTTAAACGAGAAGCGCGCCTTACCGCCTCCACTAACCAAGTGCGCACACTCTAATCCACGGCGTTAGCATGGGATTCATGGCGCATATAAACGCACAAATAGCCAACGAAAAAACAACAACAAACAAAATAAAAGTTCCTGTTATTATTATTTTTTTCTCACTTTGAGATCTAGGAAATAAGCCTAGGAGGCGTTTGGTGTCGATGAGTGAGCGCTGTCAGGAGACGCCAAAAAGCATCTTTAAGAGGTTGTTTTACCTGTCTGCAACTTGGTGAAGGTCGGTGAAATGTTATCAGCCTCTTCGGAGCTATAGCTGATGAGAATTTGTTCATTTCTGCCCGCACGTGGCAAAACATGATCATAAAAATAATGAGGAAATATAATAATAATAATAATAATAATAATAATAATAATAATAATAATAATAATAATAATAATAATAATAATAAAATAGAGATTGCGTGGTAAACAATTGTGGTTTTATATCACGAGATTTGTGTTTACCAACCTTAAACTAAACCGTCCTGCTGTTACGTACAGCCCCTGCGTCATAAAGTTGGTTTCTAATTAATAAACGTGTTGTTTGTTTTGGTTATTTTGCCGGAACGGGCTCGCGCCACGGCTATCACTCTGAAATGTTGACGTTTGTTTTGTTTTTGTCGCTGCTGAGTAATCACGCGCGCGTCGCTCCCGGGCGCCACGCGCGCTCAACATACCTTCGCTTTTCTGATTTTTTTTTTTTTTTTTTTCCTTTTCATTTCTTCCCACACTTGCTGCGCTCACCTGCGTTCCTGAGCTTCTTGTTTCGGTACACGGAGAAGATGACCAGCAGGTTCCCCAGGATGTCAACGACGATGGTGAAGATGAGAAAGCAGCCCAAAGTTGTGGTGACCCACGGCGGGCGGCTCAGCACGACCTCACTGGGGTCCCGGGCAGAGCTGTTCAGGTGAGACCCATTTATGACCATTGTCATGCACAGCTGCAGAACTTTCCCCCCCAACTGAGCCAAATTCACGCCTCCCGTGACTCCTCCGCGAGTCCTATAGAGTGGGCACCGGTGGTTTGATACTATAACCTCCCACGGGTTTCATGCTCATCTTCTCCACGAGCGTCTCTTCTTCCACTCTTTCTCTCTCTCTCTCTCTCTCTCTCTCTCTCTTTCTCCCCCCTGCGAAGGCTTTACCCAGCTGCCGAGGATCAGCTCTGGTATGGCTCTCCGCTCTCTCTGCCTCTCTCTCCGCTCTCCTCGGAGTCACTTCTGCGCCCGTGTGCCATTCACTCTGTCGGTACGCATGTGTGACACAAAGCCGCCACTTCAAACCTTCCCAGCATGTGATCAAACGATGCAAAAAGGGAGCGATTCCGCTCAGAGGGGAGAAACACTGTCGCTTGGCGGCTGCCATGTGGAAAAGCAGCCCGTGTCCTACTTCCTTTCATTTATCTCTCTGCCGGTTCATTCATGACTTTGTGTTTTTTTTTTTTTTTTTTACGCTCGCCTTTCCGCCCCACACTCCACAATCCCGTTCATTGTTATTTTAAAGAATAATTAATGTTAGATTTCTTCGGGACAAAAAAATAAATAAAAAAAAATCCTACAAACTTACAGAAGGAAGGCAGCTGTAGCAGACATATACGCACGGAAAAAGTCTTTAAATTGTTATTTTGGTTATTAAATAAACGCTACGTACCTAGTATATAGGTATCTCTGAAAATTTCATTTTTGACACAGATGTATTTTTCACCAATGCATACAAATGAAACAAGTCATAAATATTCTGTCACTATAAAAACTTAGATGCTGTACTTGGCAGACAGACGTTTAAAGGCGTTGTCTGTGGACCTGTAAAGTTATTTTATACATTTACTATTTATGTTAAATGAGTTGAGGCTTCTTCCACTGGTGCAACTAAATAAAAATTTATATAAATGAAAATGCCATTTAGTTTAGTCATTTTATCGAAAAGGTGCAACATTAGACTGTTTATTTCTGTAAATTTTACAGCTTACAGCTAATTCCAGTTTCAAGGGATGTTTAACACAGAAATGATAAACATATTGTGGCCTTAACAGCCATTGAGTCTTTTTACTGACAGTTGAAAAGTTAAGTGGAAGGGAAAAAAGGCGTACAACCGCAGTGTTGATGATTGTAAGAGATATTTCCAGGATATTTGCTGCAGCTGTCACATTCCGTCTATTAACCCACTCCTGGACCGGAGACAGTATCAGAAGCAACTTACCTGACATATACGACTAGACTGTTTTTGAGTGGTTCAGTGTTTTCATTTCAAATTGGAATAAATTTTGTTTGCCATTTTGAAATCAAGGTCCCAGACTCTGAAGGGAGATAGACAGAATCCAAGTAGCTTGAGGTGCAGTGGGAAATTCCTACCGTCAGTGATGATCTAGGGAGCTATGTCTTCAGGGCTCTTTTGCTCCAACATGTTTGACCAAGTCCAAAGTCAGTGCAGCCCTCTACCAGGCTTTATTGAGATGTTGATTTAATTTTCCAGTGGGAATTGGCACCTGCCGATACCGCCACAGGCACTAATACCTGCTTTACCACAGATATTACCGCTGCACGGCACAGGAGAGGAAGGATTTAAGATCAGTACAGGGGGATTGTGGGATGCCATCTATGAAATCTAGACACGATTTCTGCAGCACGAGTCCAGAAAAAGGCCAGACGTATTGCCACAGATCACACCCACCAGGGCAATGCACCGTTTGTCCCTCTTCCATCAGGTAAATGATTCTGGAACATTAAGTTAAAAAAAACAATGGACTTAAAAACAGCTTCTTTCCCAAAACTATGAGGGCTGTTGTCCCCTGCTGAGAATAAAATAAACCACCAGCCAAGTTTATAGTCTGCTGCATTCAACAAACATGCTGCTGGTTCTATAGGTTCTTGATCCAACTGAGGATTGTTTTGACATGCTCTCACATGCTAATGTCTATTTGCACACTCTTAGCTTCCTAGGGAGTGTTTGTTTGGACATCCATGCAAATTGCCTTTACCTTGAAGATCCACATATCTGCTAATGACTCTTTGCACACATCTAACTTCTCTGGGGAAAAGCCACATTTTACAAAGGATGATGGAACATACAATGCATGTAGTCAGTTTGAAGCCAGCTTTACTTTTCCTCAATGCCTCAGCTTCCTACTCTGACAGATGTTCCTTGTTTGTTCCTTAACTCACCTGAGTAGCATTCAGCGGGTAAACTCCCCTGTTTCCACACACCTTGGTTCAGTCCCTCGTTGTGAGATCTCCAGTCTCTTGGCCTTTGTTCTATTTATCATTAAAGCCGCTATTCATCCCCTGTTCTTGTCTCTGCATGTCGGTCCCCAACACCACCAAGATGAACAATAATAAAAAATAAATTAATAAAAAATAAAAATAATAATAATATGAGATTCACGGACATGATTACTTTGTAAAATGGAATTGTAAGGTGTTATACGGAAGAGTTTACTGGGCTGAAACTAGGCAGGGCACTAGAAGCTATAATAAGAGAATCTAAAGTATTGTAACTCTTGTTCGTCTGTGGCTCCGAAGGAAGATCTGTTCTCTAGCTTGTTGTCTTGTTCTGAAAGCTGTGGGTTTGATTCCAGCTTCCTCCAGCTACATGTTGTTGCTCCCCAACAGATCCGTCTGTCAGTGTGTAAGGCGCTTTGATTGGCAATTTAAAACCTGAAATACATTTTGCCCAAGATGGTTTTCACAGTTTTGGTCCAACACTTTAGCCTTTTTTACATGAAGGTCATCAAGTCAGGTTTAACAGTTGCTCTTTCCTACAAGCGTCTTAGCTGAAACATTTCTGCCCTTCAGTTCAGGACAAAAATGTATAGAAAGGGATATATTGTGTAGGTTTTTTATTTTTGCAAGATGGCTTTTCATATTCATTTCTATAGCCACATCTTCCAATGGCTTTGTTCTTCTTCCTTCTGGAAACTCATATGTCTCCAACCAGACACACCAGAGACTTTTCTAGAGATGGACTTACTCACAGACTCCAGCCTCTGGGGTTATAAAGTGGTTAGTGCATGGTGCAGAAAGGATTTATCTATGGCATACAGTGGCTCTATTTTTTTTTTAGCTGCTGACCTACAGGAGCGTTGCCCTTAATGCAGAAATGATAAAAGGAGCGAACATTTCTTCTGGGGCCCAACAGTCTGTGTAAGTCTTTCCTTTGGGTTTATGGCAAACCTCCTGCTTCATAATGCAGCAACATCAATATGAACATGAATCGGATGAGCTGCACATATTTATGCATCCAGCACCATAAACTTAGTAATCGATTATATTGATCATTGCTGAGACAGAGACAGGCTGGGTAATAGTCATATTGTATTTGTCAGACAGGTGAAATTGAACCTGCAGCCACACCTAATAAGCTGCAATGCAGGATTTGAAGTCCATCCCCTGCCTGAGACAAAATCCTGTGACTTTGAACCTTATTTGTACTTCTAATGTCAAAACTAATTGTGCCTTTCCCAGGAGGAGGAGAGCTTAAAGTAAAAAAAGAGGACAGTAAGGAGCAAAAGGACATGCATTACTCTTCCAAGCCTGAGCTGGTAATATTTTTAGATTAAAGGTCCAAGAAAATGTTTTAAAGAAGGATGGTAACTGATCAGTTTTAGTTCCTTTTAGAAAAAGTTTGGGACTGAAAACAAATATTTTACAATTAACCGTTGTTAAAAACTGAACTGCTGACTGTGATTTGTAAAAACAAGACATGTGGAGCCGAAACATCTGACTGCAAGACTCAATTGTTTTGTTTCTAAAAACAGCTAATGAGCTGTGAAAGGAATGTTTGAGTCCAAAAAACTCTCCGGACCTCTTCCAACTCTGATCTTGAGTAAAACGATTAGCTGCTACCTTTCAAAGTATTGTCCATCTAATGAAGTGATCTACAGAAATAAATAGGAAGTCCTTGTCTGACTTATTTAACGTTGTGTAAGTCGGCTTTCATTTCCAGACACAGTTTGAATTCATCAGTGTTTCATAATCATGACAACCCATGGAGGTGGAAACCATTGGTACAAAGAGGCCCACACAATTCTTCCTACTGAACTTGTGGGAATTCATTTAACGTTTTTATGTACCTGGCAAGGACTAGGCTGTTAAGAACAGTCCAAACATTTTTTTAAAGGAGTTGAAGCCCACCACCAGCAAACCAATCCCAAATCATGATGCAACCCCTACCATGCTCAGCAGTTAGTACAATTTTCTCAAGTTTGAAAGTCAGACATTGACTTCTTCGTTCATTATCAGCATGATCAATTAGCCGAATCTTTGACTCATTTAGCCATAGACGTTTGCCCTAGAAGAATGTGGCTTGTTTGTGTCACCAGCTTCAAATTTATGCCACAGAGTCTGTTTTGAAGCCAAGGCTTTTTTTTCTTGGTCACAATCTTCTCAACCCATGCATTTATAATATCGTTCTTCTGTAGACAGTGAGATTTCTTCTACAGCAATTTATAGTTCATGGCAGTTTGGAGCCTTGGTGGTACCTGAACAACCAATTCCCTTTTTTCTGAGCGGGACAGTTAAGGAGTTCTTCCAGACCGCAGGAGAGTAATAACAGGCGGTCTGTTAATGACCGCCTGTTATTAATGACTTGTAACTGCCTAAATGCTTTGAAGTGATGATCTTGTTAGCTACAGTTTTTTAGAAATTGCTCCAAAAGACCTTCCCAACTTCTATAAATCTGTAGTATTCATCAGATCTGCTACATATTCCTTGGACTCGCGGTTGGTTTCAGAATTGGTCTATTCAGTGAGTTCTGTCAAACAAATGCTTGTTCCTGTTGGCAAAGACAAACTACCAGCCGCAATCAAAAATTAAAAGGCCTAAGTCAAATAAAGGTAATAGGTTCTACAACCTTTAGGACCTTTGCTTTATATATTCTGCTCAAGGTTGTCATATATTTGAGGCTTTGCCATTTTGTTGATTGAAGAATATCACAAAACATGCCAATTTGTGCACCAAATCCTTATTTTTCAAAATGATATTGTTATGCAAGTATCTTACACCAACTGTTTTTACTTTTGTGTTTTACTTTGCGTCCTACACCAGAAGCTACTTAAGGCCCCCACAGTCTCATACAGGGGCTAAAAGGAGTTGTCCATGATTGCTATCAGCTTGGATAACATCGTCCCCTCACCCCCCCCCCCCCCCCCCCCCACCAGCCCTTCAGTTTATTACGTCTCTTACTGCCCCTGTCTGTGCTTCCACAACCCCAGCAGACCACAGCGTAGAAGACTGCTGCTGCCACCACAGAGTCATAAAAAGTCCTTAGTGTTCTGTCCACTTCAAAAGACCTCAGTCTCCTCAGTAGGTGGAGATGACTTTTGCACTTCTGGTACAGGACATTGGTGTTGTGTGTCCAGTCCGGTTTGTTATTGAGATGAACATCCAGGTATTTTACTCCTACACAATCTCAATGTCCAAACCCTCCAGTGGTGCAATTTGAAGAGCCTTCCTACTGAAATCAATCATCACCTCCTTTGTCTTGCTGCCGTTCTGGTGGTTCAGTTCGCACCACTAACTCTTGCCTCCGACCAGTCTCTCGGTCAAATAAACTTGTTTTACTACGCACTCCTTGTCTGTTCGAATATTGGGTCTCTGTCTTCAGGTCATTGCAGCTACAGACTGTAGCTGCTGCACATGATTGACTGTTAAAGGATGCGCTCAACTTTTAGCTAGTGAAATTGGTGAATTTTGGGACGTTAGTGGCTCATGACAATCTGTTAATGCTAACTGTAGCTTCATAAAAATCACCACATGAATGTATCCAAGTGTATTAAATGAATTTGGATAGTTTCAGAACAAAAAGAAAAAAAAAACACAACTTACCTCTGACACCAACTGCGTTCAAAATTGGAAGTGAGCTCCTTTGAAATACCCAGGCTAAAAAAAGCATTGGTCCTTTGGAGGCCGCGGAGATCACAAAGGCCGAAGGTGAGCAGCTGTGAAATTGGACATTCTAGCCTTCACCAGCTGTTCTCGCCCTTACCTCGGCATAATTGCTGTGGCCTAACAACCGTGACAGGATGGATCACAGAGTCGTCAAGCCGTAAAAATGGAGTCCGAACTTTTGTTCTGTTTTTGTTTATTTAATCCTTGAGGAACTCCAGCAGTTGTACTATTGTCACAGACGTGTGTTTAAGATGAGCGAACTGTTTGTTGCTCAGTAACAAATGAAATACTACAATAAACCAAACATTGACCGCAAGATTTAATTGAACTGAATTACATCTGTGCTCAACTTCCATCCAGCTGGAGTCTTCAGGTGTTCTCTCCAGGTATAGCGAGCGCAGACCGCCCCGTCAGCTGACGGAGTTTTACACTGCTATATTCTCGTCTAAAAAAGTTAATTTTTTTTTATTTAATTTTAGTTATTAGAGACTTGAGCCTTGACTCTGGATTGGGGCAACAGACTTGCGCTATACAAGTACAAGCCGTTTACCATAAGATCTCATCTTTGCTTTTTGCAGATGATGTGGTTTTGTTGGCTTTATCAGGCTACAACCTCCAGCGGGCACTGGAGTGGTTGATAGCTAGGTGTGAAACGGCTGGGAAGAGAGTCAGCTCCTCTTAGTCTAAGGCTACCTGAATAAAGATGAAGAGCTCCCTCTGGGTTGGGTTTTGCTTAAGGCCATCTCAAGCAGAGGAATATTTTTGGTTTCTTGTTTGGTTTCTTGTTCACAAGTCATGGAACTATAGAACTGGGGTTGAACAGACAGATTGGAGCTTCGTTTGCAATAATGTGGACTTAGAGCAGAGCCAGAAAGCAAACTCGTGCTTTACTGGTCCGTATAAACTGCACCATATCTTGTTAAAGTAAAGTTTGTCATCCTACAAATCAAATGTTTTTCTAGCTGACAACTTTTATGATTTTGTCCTTTTTCTTTTCCTCCGTCCGTCCGTCCGTCTTCTTCTTCCGCTTATCGGGGGTCGGGTCGCGGGGGTAGCAGCTTCAGTAGGGAGGCCCAGACGTCCCTCTCCCCAGCCACTTGGGCCAGCTCCTCAGGAAGAACCCCAAGGCGTTCCCAGGCCAGCCGGGAGACATAGTCCCTCCAGCGTGTCCTGGGTCTTCCCCTGGGCCTCCTCCCGGTGGGACGTGCCCGGAACACCTCACCAGGGAGGCGTCCAGGAGGCATCCTGACCAGATGCCCGAGCCACCTCAACTGGCTCCTCTCGACGTGGAGGAGCAGCGGCTCTACTCTGAGTCCTCCCCGGATGACTGAGCTCCTCACCCTATCTCTAAGGGAGAGCCCAGACACACTACGGAGAAAACTCATTTCAGCCTCTTGTATCCGGGATCTCGTTCTTTCGGTCACGACACAAAGCTCGTGACCATAGATGAGGGTAGGAACGTAGATCGACCGGTAAATCGAGAGCTTCGCCTTTTGGCTCAGCCTTTTGGCTAAATGGTGGTATCAGTATCCGCGAGTACCAACAAATAGGGCACCGATACCATTTTGATGTTTGTATGTCACTTGAACGCAGTTTTCTTTCTCCCGACTAGTAATCTAGATGTTATATAAGTTCATAAAAGTTGCCCTATTTTGGCATTTGAGAGCCAAAACTAAGGGTTTAAATGAGATTATTCAGTTTTTAATGTAATTTTACTGTATTACTCTTGCACTGCAATTATACATGTTATAATTTCAGGAATGTTGCACTATTTTGGCCTTTGAGAGCCAAAAGTTTATTCAACTATTGTCACCCATTCCAGGTAGGCAATAAAAAGTTATACTACCATAAGTAGTATGCAGTTCTTCATATATACACATACACATCAGTTTCAAACAGATGGTATCGGTATGGTATCGGTATCGGCCAATACTGCACAGCCAGGAATCGGGTATCGTATCGGGGCCAAAAAATGGCATCGGCGCAACACTAATAATAACGCCACACTTAATTGGATAATAACAGTGTTCAAACTTCAAAGTGGCCCGAGCAATTTGATTAACTGAGCTTTTTCAGACTCAGGGTGTTTTTCTCTGTCTACATATTTCTAAGCAGTGTAGAACTTTATCCAAATTTGTTGGGGACATATTTTACTGTGTATATCAGTAAATGTGAATTTCCTTTAGTTGCCCTTTTATCTTTGTTGAAGTTCTTATTCCCAGTGTTGTGAATTTATCCAAAGCAGTGAGACCTGTTTTATGGGTTATAAATCAGTAATATCATCTGTAAAGTTATAAGCAATTAAAAACCAATATTAGTACAAGTTGAATGCCGAGAGAGATTCGACAAGTTGTATTCCTTTTTTTTTAATCCCTTTTATTATTTTAAGAAAGCACCCTGCTAGTCCAGCCAGATTTATTTTTATTAAAAAAAGGTGGAAACGAGTGAACATGAAAACGCTCTGGCACAGGCTGTTCCTGCTGTCTGAGCCCCTTGATCTGTCTTCAGGGTAGAAATAAGAAGATGAAACAGAAATCGTTTTACATTGGGTGCTAACAGATCACTTCTAAAATTCTGTGGGACTTTTGTGAAAACAGCACAAAAAAGGGGGTGTTTATCTTCGTCAAATGTTGTTCCGGAAAAAGAACAACAACTTCTATTTCATTTCCTAAATTAAGGAAATAAACTGATTTGGCAGAGGAAGGTGGAATGAAGGCATGGAGCAGGTAAAACCAATAAAGAGATGGGTTTAACAGAGCTGCTATGAGCGTTGTTTGTGAATGATGGATGAGAGGTGGAGTGTGTGGGTTCACACACATACTCAAACCCCCTCCTGTACGAATAGCTCATTTGAGCAAGCTGTCAGCAAAATGAAGGAGAGGAGACAAAAGTAATGTAATGAGCACGGTCTCGACACAGGCCCCGCATGTCTCTGCCGCTCCACTGGTCATCGCTACATCCCACAGAGAAACAAGAGTGTTCGCTTTTATCCGCCGCCCCCCCTTCTTCGTTTTCTTCTTCCTCCTCCTCCCCTCAGCCAGTCGCCATGACAACAGCAGAGCTCCACCCAGGAAAAAGATGTGTACGCAGGGAGAAAGAGGATTATTGGGGTCAGTGGTCTCTGCATGTGCCTCTGTCTCTCTCACGCACATTCACACACAAGCTTTCCCACAGCGTCAAGTGCGCATACCGATGTAGTTCAAACTTAGTGCTTGACCTGAATGGAGACAGTCGTTGGTGGTTCTGGAATTTCTAAGTATTAATAAGTTTTCGCCCTGGAAACCAATTTACTGAAGCAATATATGTGTTGTGTTTGGTCTTTTTTTTTTCTCAGGCATTCTTACAAAGTTTAAAAAGTTATCAAAGCACATTTCTTTCTAACAAATCAATCCCTGAAAAAAGTTCCTCCAGTTTCAGAGGCTTGAAGCTTTCTGTCAGGAACAAATTAGGGCTAGACTCACCTCCATTTTTAAATGAAAAGCTTCACTACACAAGACCCTCCGCCCATCCCAAGTCTCCATCATGAAATACAATATATGCTGGTGGCAGCATCATGCTATGGGAGTGCTTTTCTTTAGCAGGGACAGGGAAGTAAATTGGTTGCAGTTTAACAAAATATGGATGGAGACAACTACGGGAAATAAGTGACAGCACAAAAGTTAGTTGTGTCCTCCACACATCAGGGCTTTATGTGAAACTAGAAAGAAGAAAGCCATGAGAAGTTAAATTTGCAGTTTAAAGGAGCAATAAGTAAGCCATTTACTGTAAAATCAACCTAAATCATTCTCATTTGTCACCTAGAATGGAAGTAACATTCCTCATAAACAATTGGTCCTCTCCATCAACAATGTCTTAGTCACGTTTTTTCTCCTTTCAAGCCTAGAGGTATGGTCTGGAACTACTTCGGTTTACTTCCTTGTTCATGAGCCAATCATATGAGAGTTCCCAGGTTTCCTCTCTGTAAAAAGAATAGTGTAGGTGTTGTTCCGATTTAAACCACACTAGGTGTCATCGTTACTTACTGATCGTTTAACACAAGCCATGCAGAAGAAGATGCTTTCGCGATGAGAGTAAATGTGAACTTTTTTGGCCTACATCCAAAGGGTGTGTCAAAAACATGGTGGTGGCAGCAGCATGCTGTGGCAATGTGCTTTCAGTAGACAGGTAAACTAGTCAAGGATAAAAATAGAGTAGAAAATCTAACAGAGGTGACTTGAGCCTCTGGGACAGAGGTTTACCTTCCAGCAGATACTCCTCACCGATTACTTCAGAATGTGCAGATATTAAAGGGTTTTCTGCTAAACAATATTTTATCATTTAAAATCTCAGATTATAATAATTGAAATCAATCATAAAATGGCAGTTTGTGTGGACCTGGCTGTTGAACATTGACTAAAAGGCAACTGTTTTTCTGGGAAAATGAAGAAAAAAATAACAGTAAAGTTATTTCAGATGGAACAAACTTCCCAGGGTAGCAGAAGGGATTAGTTTGCGGCTATTTCACGTTCCTGTCGAGCTCGATTTGCTGCTGGCCAGAGATTTCCAAAGCTTTGTAGGGTCAGCGTTAATAACAGCCTCTGGGTCTTTTTGGATAGATCAGACATGTCTGAGGGGGGTTTACAAATAATTTCTCATGAATGACTGGGCAGATTTTTCAGGAGGTGAAATGAGGTGTTATTTCACACCGTACCCAACAAACTGCAGATTATCAGTACTGTGTAGACATATTTAAATACCAGCCTCTTTGGTATAACTTTGTTCCAACAACTGTAGATGTTTTTCAAATCCCGCCTGTTTAATTTGATCTGATTTGATATTTGCATGGAGAACATGGTCTTGCTGACATTGAAGACAGAGAGCAAGGTGCATCCGAATCACAAAATTTTGAAAATGAATCTTCTAACGACTATTTTACAGGAATTTCAAAACTTGCTTATTTATTACTGATGCATCAGGGTAGAAGAAACAACATAAACTGTCACTTTTGGTTGACTTTATGTACAATCCTGATGTACAGTCACTGGACACTTTATTGGGTGTTCAATTGCATATTACAATAATAAATTAGTCAATCAGAGTGCAGCAACTTCTTATTTCTTATTTTGGTGGTAAGGACGTCTTGCTAGGTTTCAAAACAAGCTTCAGAAGAAAGGGGATTTGAAAGTGGCCTATTTACTAGCATTTCAGAAACCGCTGACCTACTGGGATTGTCATACAAAATCATTTTTCAGGTATACAGAGAATGGCCTGAAACAGACAAAATATCTGATGGTATGTTTTTCTAATGTCAGACAAGAATGAGCAGACTGCTGCGAGACAACAAGAAAGGCAAAACCAATTGCTACAACTGGTAAACGCAGTTAACCAGTCCCAAATTCAGTTACAACATCCAGATAGTGTGTTGGGAGTTTGTTTAATTAAAGATTAAAGCGTGAATCCAGCCTATCTTGTATCAGTGGTCCATTCTGCTGCTGGTACAATGGTTTGGAGGATATTTATTTTCTTGCTGCTCTGAGGTCCTCGTACTGAGGGAGCATTGCACTTGAGGGCTGTTCCTGTAGCTGACCAAGTCCATGCTTTAGGGCTGTCTTCTGATGGCTACATCCAGTATTCAATTCAATTCACAACACATTGATTTCAAACCCAATTCAGTGCTTTACAAAGTCAAATGCAATCAAATTATACAGATTGGTCAAAAAGTTTCCTCTCTGAGGAAACCCAGCAGGGTACATCAAGTCTCTCCAAGCAGCATTCACTCCTCCTGAAAGAAAGTAGAGCCACAGCGGACAGTCGTCTGCATTGTTGATGGCTTTGCAGCAATCCCTCATACTGAGCATGCATGAAGAGACAGCAGAGAGGAAAAGAGTAGAAACATGCACTATATGACAATTTTTTATATCCTAAATTTGTTGCTTGAACGCGACAATTGGTTTACTATAATTGAATGGCCTCCAAAGTCACCAGATCATCATGCAATAGAACAGGAAATTTTACATCATGTGCAGCTGCAAAATCTCCCACATCCATATGATGCTATCATGTCAATCTAGAGAAATATCTCTGAAAATGTAAACCTTGTTTAATGTAAGCCACGAAGAATTAAGGAAGTTCTGAAGGCAACAAGGGGTTCGGAACTCAGCACCAGCAGGGTACATCCAATAAGGTACCCAGCAAGTGTATTTATCTTCATATGAAGCTTCCTTTCAACCTTGGCTGTATTTTCCATTTTGTTTCTGCAATAAGCTGTGTGTTCTGACGTTTTTCCTCAGTTCAGACTCTGACCTGCTGATTAAAAGGCCGAAGTTCAGCCCTCAGCACAGGAAAGCTGGCTTAAAACCTCATCTGCTCAATGGATGCTGCACCACGGCTGACCCACCACTCCAGTCCGAGCTTCTTCAAAAGCCAGATCATCAGATAGTGCACACATGACACAGAGAGTCATTTCATCTATTATTAATGTCTAGCCTTGTTTGAACAGTTGGGGGTAAACTTGTAAGACGAAGGGGAGATAATTATTACTCACTCTGAGATCTGTGAGGAGAAAACCTTACATAAGGTCTCTAAATAACTGATAAATTAATCAACAGCCGTTTTGCTGTTTATGTTTATTAATTCAGCAAGAAGTTAAATACTTATAAATGTCCTTACCCGGGAGGCCTCACTGTCCAGGAGACCTTCCTGCCTCACAAGTATAGCGGCAAACAAATGGGTGTATTCTGCCATCTTGTGGTCACAAGGGAGCACTACAAAAACACCCATCATTCCAACTGAACAGTAATGAGAACAACAAAAGCCGGACGCCTCCTGTTTACCTCAGACCTGCTTCCCTGGTTCCATATTATGAATAATGCATCACCTAATTATTTTAGGCACAGAAAAACACCTGATGCTGTTTGCAGAGTTAATTGAATCTATCACGCATGAGATTAAAGAAACACATGAATGGTAAACAGTTGCCGAGCACAAGCAGATATGGGTGGATTGGGATGGAGCTGTCTCCTCAACGTCTCACAAATGGAAGAAGGATCTGATCTGAATTAGGCTATCTGCTAAACAACTTGATCTTTATAAAGGTGGCCTTTAAGCTTTTGTTGTGTTGGCCATTTGTTTTAAAGCAATGCCTGGATCAGGGGTGTTCCCCTGATCCAGTCAACTGTTGCAGTCAACAACAGTTAAACAATGGCATAAATTTGGTTTGCCAACTCAACTAATGCAGACAGCAATTTGCACTGATGCCAGGCCTTTAGAAAAAGATACAAATCTAAATCTTAAATAGAAAATGTAAGTTGCATCACAAGGTATTCAACTTTTAACAACCATGATTTTTGCTTTTGCTTTTGTCTGCCAGTGAATAGGGCTCCAAACGTAAAGATCAAGCCATATCCTTAATGTTTCAGATCTAAAGCCTGTTTCACAAAACCAAGGCAGAGGATTAAACTGGGATTTTCATGATATTCTGGCTGAATTAAGTCTGTACTCGGGTTCACAAAAGCAGTGACACATAAGTTACCATGGCGATTTATTCTGTGCAGCTAGCCTGTTCCTGACTAGGCTAACAGCCAGGCTTAGTTAATCCTGGCACCTTATCTGTTCAGTCATTGGTCACACTGATCAGAAACCAATGAGTTTGGTCAGTGATTCAGTTTCCTTATCTGTGTGTGTGTGTGTGTTTTTTTTCCCATCATATTGCAGTAAAATACCACTGAAACACATTGGTATTCAGCCAATTACTATAATTATTTTAAAATTATGATGGTGGGCTATAGCATTATTAACGTTATTATCCATGTGGGCATTGTTACAGTTCATCTGTGTTTTTGAAGACTGTTGTTCTAAGTTTGACAGAAAGGCCTTTAATAGACTATTATATGTGTTGAGGAGATTAGAGAAATTACTGATAAAGAACTAATGGTGTTGTCAATAAAGTCTGGTGTGACGCCAGTTTCCACAAAATTCTGCAACTGTAAGGGGCGCTGTTTTTCTGACTCCTGCAGAAAAAAAAGCATACGTCCCCTCAAGTGCACAAAATACGCAATCCCAAAGCCCCAAAAGAAAAAAAAAACTGTACAACCTTTAAGGCTAAGTAACCTAACAACTGGTAATGTATAGAATATTATGTTATTTGATATAGATTTTATCATGAATAGGTAATTTCATTGCATATCAGATATCCTGCATTCATTTATTTCAATTTATTTTATAGTCTTTGCTTAAAGACTATAAAATACAAACAATGATTAATTCTGCTGAAAAAGTTTCATCCCCCTGGAGGTATGCAAGTCAGAGAAACAGCGCCCTCTAGAGTCACAACCGGATAGATCAGAGTAAATGGTTTAACTTTTTTTTTTGTTTTTACCATAGAAGTAGTTTAAAACAAATGTGTTTTTCTTTATACTAGCAGTAGCGTTTCCTTTCTTGAGTCTGGTGTGCTTCAGTTCCTCATAAGGCTCCATCAAAAGATGCTACTTGTTGGTTTAAAGATCGGTGCACGCAACTAAATTATTGTAGCATCAGTGAATCTGTGATCGACCTCATGGGGACACGCATTTAGCTCGATTACTTACGCCTGGTTTGATAAAGTTTGATAGTCGATTGGGTTTTGTGAAACAAATAATCGGCTTTTGTGGAATAGGCCTCTGTTCTGATTTGCAGATCCATTTTATACAGAAATAAGACTACTTTGCTTTTAAATGGACATAAAACAGTCTTTGCAATTAATCAGAAAAAGCCAAATCTTGTAGCACCTCAAGTACATTTAGCTTTCCATTTTTGGCCCCCATGGCCAAGCTGGCCTCCACAGCATCCTTCACACTTGTTAACACGCTTGGTAAAGATTGGTTAAAAAAAAAGCTTTAAAGCAAATTCATATTTTTTTGCTGTAGCATAATCTTTTTTTTTTTTTGAAAATCCATAATTTTAAGCATGTTCACTCAGTGGTGAAAATACATTGGAAAAAAAGGTTTTCACATAAAATGATGTACCACAATTGCCATTTGTGTTGTCAATACTTCCAGAATGCTATGTCTTTTCCCATCAACTATCAGGTTTTCTATAGAATTTAGGTCTGGAGATTGTCATGGAAAGTGGATTTAGAGTCTGGTTAACTATTTCTGTGTTTATTAGGCCCTTTTGCACATTATCCCACCAAAAGACCCAGTAAGAGTCTATTTTCATTTTATGTCAAAGAAAAATAATCTCATTTCATATGGTTGCACATTCCACGATGACATCACAATGACGGCATGAACTCTGACGAGGTTCCCAGGGTCTTTCTAAGAGCTATCGTGTATGATGGTGGTAGCAGACCAAACCACAGCTGAGATAACAGCAGAATCAAGTGCTTGACAGAGTGAGGGAAACTGAAAGGCTTAAAAATGCTTGGAGGTGATTAGTGGAACAGAATCAGGTGAGTCTAGTCAGCAGAATGCATGGCAGCCGTGTTGAGAACGTGGCTGGAGAGACTGATCACAGCAACAATAGCTGCAATGCCTAACATAAAGGAAAACGGTCACAATAAATGAACAAAGTCACAAAACAGAATATATCAACCCAAACAATTAACTAGATACAGAAAACCCAAAAGTGAAAGTTAAAATCAAACCCCCATGGATCTTAATGTAGGTTTATTTTGTTTAGATGATGCTGCTGTAGTAAAAGCTGGTTTTATTTTAACCTTTTCTGTACATCTTTACCAGAGCTGCCAAAGAGGCTTAGGTTTTATGTTTTTTTTTTTTTGTACTTTAAGTCTTAAAAGTGTTGTTTATAGTTTCAGTCTGCTGTTTCCCTTGTTACTTATTGTAGCAATAAGGGAACTATCATCATAGCTGCATTCTGTTGCCAGTAGACTCACCAGTTTTGAAGTAATCACCTGCTTTGTCTATACGCCACCAGTTTTCATGCAGGGTTTACAATTTTTTAGTAAGCAGTGACGTGCTATTTACGTCTAAATCTACTTACAAGCACCCAATGACCTCTGAATGATGATGATGATTTTGTCACATTTTACGACTGTACTTCCTGACAAGCAGTCAGGTCACTGGTGGAAATAGTTTCGGCTCCAAAAGTGATTCGCTGTGTCTGATTAAATTATAAAAGCCGCTGACCTGTCATGTAGATTATTCCTGTAAGGACTCTTTACTTCTAGTAGTGGGTTTAGATAAAAACCCAGAAATGCAGTTCAGTAGCCGTTGCCCTCGGCTCCTGGTAGTCTCATGGCGTAATCCGTTAAAAGGAGCCAGTGTCTGCCTCTTCCAACCTCTGACTGCTGTCGGACTGAACTTTTGAAGGCTGCTCTACCCCCCACCAGGAGAAAGAACACAGTCCTGTCGATCGGGTCACCTCAGTACAACAAAGCCAGCAGAAAACAAACAGTACATTGTTAGCTGTAACAGTTGGACCTAGCCGGGAGGCATCGGGGTCCTGCTGTATCCATCAGGCCCGTGTCAGACAGCCGGGGTTTATTGATACAAGCAGCTGCAGGCAGACAAAGGAGGGAGAACAAGCGGTCAGACATCAAGAAAGCTAGAAACAAGATGGTGCCTAACCTAACATCTGCCCGACAGACTCTCTGTGACAAAACACAGGAGTGCTTTTTCTTTTTCTTATCCAGTTTGTTTCTGAATCGATCCAAAGTGACGAGGCACCCATAGAATTTACAAGAACCGACAGATTTTTTCCACTACGAGTGATCTCTATGGCCAGAACAGCTGCTAAGATTCCTGTCAGTCAAGCCGGGTTGTTAAAACCAAAGTCCACGTCGGTTCCAGGCCTGATCAGCCCGAACTTTTAACGTCACATATCACAATTTAAAATTAAGCCACAAGACCTTTATTTAATCAATCTTTAATCAACAAAGATAATATTTTGAATCAGCGTTTCAAAATCTGTAAACTACTCAGTAAGAAATATCATAGTTGGCGTCTGTTTTTTTGTTTGTTTGTACTTCCATTTACTTTGCTAAATCATTAGCAGACAATCTGATCTTTGTGTTAATTACTTTGACTGAAATTAATTTTAGTTAGATTAGGTTTTTTTTTTATTAATAGGTTTCCTGAGATAGGTGAAGGATCACCCTCTCCTAACTGAGTTTTGACTGGTATTTGACAGATCAGGAGATACGATTATTTATTAACACTAATATATTTTAAAGAAGCCATCAAATCTGCTACATGATTCTACAGCAGGTAGGAAATGAGCTGCTTTTAATCTTCTAACAGAGCCCCACAACAAAAATCCTCAACTATCACTTTTAAGATGAGGGCATTAACATTTCTACAATACATCCTTTTTTTAGACACAATAATGCCTGCAGCAGCATTGTTACAGCTGAATTACTTCATAAATACATCAACGTGAGTCAAGAAAACAGTCCAGAAGTAAAAGCACACCAGAGAATATTTGCATTTTTTAGGAATAATTTATTGCCGGTAGGAAAGCGTGAGCTCGTGGCAGTACTCAATCAAAACCTTAACAAGACCATAGCATTGCTCAGACACACACAGACACATGAAAACCTTCCCCAGTGCCCATGAATAACTCTGCACTATAAATATATTGGGTCCCATTATCTCGGTGGAAAAATAAAGAAGTTTCAGAGTCAAAATGTACAAACAGAAAAAAAAAACAACAACACAAGAATATGCAGTCGTTCATTGAAGACCCATTTTGCAAAGAGCATTTAGAGACGATAAAACTTTTACGAGTACACTGATCAGAAAAGTCACGCTTCTCTCTTTTTTTCCTGTTCTTTTTTTTTTTAGTGAATGTAAGCACAGAATGGCTGATTTTACACAATTTAAATCTTTTTTTTTTTCATTGAAAATAAACTGAAAATAAAAGCATAGAATATCTACAAAACCTAGTCAACTTTGAAATCAAAACTGTACACTTAAATTTACATTGAAAATGAGGACTGGTATAAAAATGTCTCACTTGATTTATAAAAACAAAAATATTGTCATGATTTTTATTTTTATTAGGATGTTTTCTGTTTTACACTGAAAAGTTGAAACTTCAGAAACTCACTTTTTCTGCGAGACACAAGTTACTTAAAGGGGATATATTATGCTTGTTTTGGGCATTTTCTGTTTTACATTTCTAGAGCTCCACTTGGGTATTTATTCATTTTTAAAAGTAAATTAGCTTTTTATAAAATATAAAGTTTTATTTTCTATCCATTAACAATTAGATCTTTTCTTAATTGCATACATAAGTAAATTTTTATTTGAGCAATACAGATTTTATTACCTCTTAATCCTTTTTGTAATTGAGCTCAAGCTAAGGTGACAGCAGCAGCAGAAATCTAAAAGAAAAAACTGCAAAAACATCTGCTGTAACAGTGTGACAGTATAGCAAGATTGATCTTTTAACACCTAAAACAACAATCCCTAAATGCCCAGGTTAGCAGGGGTTTGTGAGGAGAATGCGCCAAAGTGCCACCCGCTTTAATGTAACACTGAAAGTACACCAGGCAGTAACGTTCTGTCAAACAACTAGCTCGTCTCTCACTTTAATTTTAATTTTAGTGCATAGAAGGCTTGAATATCACTTTGGTCAAATGTTGTTTAAAACTGGTTTGATCTCTACGGTTCTGCTGAAGCTGCTAACATAAACTCAGACGTAACTGTGTTTGCTCACATTGTTGTAAATTACTTCCTCCTTTTATGTTTAAGCCTTGATTGGAGGTTCTACTTCTAGAGCAGTAAACAAAAGCATAATAAATCTCCTTTAAAGTATTGGTAATGCCATCTCAAAGGGGCAGGAGTTGATATAAGCGAAAGTAGAAGCAACAGAAGGCCTCCTTTAACCTCTTCATATCTTCTCTGGCCTTTCAATTCCCCCTTTTGCTAATCTGTACCTCCGTTTCGTACCCATGCTTTGTCATTTTGTCCCTTTCTGCCCGGCCAACATTTAAATATGGGGCCCATGTGGGTTGGAAATGCGGAGAAAACTGGGTCCTTGATAGGACTGTCTGTGAGCTACATGGCTGACCATATGTAAACTGTATGGATAGGTGTGGTGTAGGAAAACTTCAGGTAAACAGCGGGACCTTGATTTTTGAATTAATTTTACCCAACGACCGTTTTACACCCAGCTAACGCCTACTTTTTTACTGATACTAAACCCAACCTAACCCCTGATATCTAGTCAACTCAAGTGGATCCCATACAAGAGACCCAATATCCGCCAAGGCCCACTTAGTACCAATCCAGTCTAAGCATAACCCAAAGGGGCCCGCATACACACATTGGCTGGGTGCTTCCGATTCATACCTGGGAACAAACCGCTTCTTCGTACCGACGTATTTAAAAGTCTAACTTTTTTAAGTCAAATATATTCATGGATTATTGAGCTGAATTGCATGTATGATATAATTTGACTGTATATTCATCTTTTATTTCCATTGATTTCTGTTCCGATTCCCATTTGGTCCAGACGACTAGTAAGAAACATGACAAGCTAGAATCTCTGATCAGGGCAGAATCATTATCAAGCAACCTCTTGGTGGAGGATATTATTTCCTGGAGTCATATCATCACATTTCTTTCTAATAGAATACCAGCAGCTTATAGAAAATTACTGTAAATCAAAAGTTGGCATGAACTGTCCCCCCTGGCCTGCACAAAATGACACACTATCCCTACGAAAGGACCAAATGCAGAAAGATACAAAACGGCAAAGGGGTGAATGACCAGCACCCCTGCCCTTTACTACCACTGTCAACCCTCTTGCATGACAAGTATGTGTGTGGTGCTCTTTTTGTGTGCCCACATACTGTGCGTTTCTAGTGTCGGTGTTGTGTCAGCGGCTACCAGTGAGAGTAGCTGTGGGTTCAGGCACTTTTGTTTGGATCCAGTGTCAGACTTCAGTGTGCTGTTGAGAGTTGAGCATCGGGATGGTCAGCTGCTCAAAGTGGCCCTCCTCGCCGCTCTCGTAGTCGCTTATCATCACCTCAGACTCCTCGCAGCACGCCGACATGTCTGAGCAGGAGGCCGTGGATGTGTACAGAGACATTGACATGTTGTCCAGGGCTGTGGAGTCAAAGTCCCGGCCGCAGCCTAAGGCGAACCCGCCTCTGTAGCCGCTGTTGCCCATGGTGGAAGCAGGGGTGATGGTAGCAGAGGCGGAGGAAGTGCCCTGGCCCTCAGCGTCGCCGCCGTCACTTGGGTAGGAGTGATGCGGCAGGTACTGGTTAAGGCTGTAGATCTGGGGCAAGGCCGGGCGCTGGTGGATGGAGCTGTTGCTTCCCGAGGCGGGCTTCTTCAAGTCTCTGTTTAGGGAACGCAGCGTGTCGCAGCGGTCGCTGTACTCTGGTAGAGGTGGTGGCGGGAGGTCGTCGCTTGCAAGGAAATCCTCTGGCGGTGGAGGGAAACCACTCTCGATGTCAAAGCCACCGGGATAGTAGTCGGTGTCTATGGCACTTGGATCGTTGTACTGAGGCGCAGGGGACTCCACAACCTCATAATGCGGAAACTCCTGGATTCCAGGAAGTTGAACACTTGGCATCCAATCAGATGTGTCCCAATGATATCCTGTTGTTTGGAAAGCACAAATGCAAATATTAGGCCTCTGCAGTGAAAATAATGACCATAGGTTGTGTTAATATTCAACATCATGCAGGAGTGACAGCTGCAGGAACACAGAGAGGAGAAAAATCCTGATGTTCACAGCTGTAAACACGCTGACACGTACAGCACATGTTTTAGTAGAACATTAAGCTTATCGGTCATTGTTTTTATTAATGTAACTGTAGAGGTAGATTTTTAGACAGGAAATCTACAGAAATAGTTTTCATTTTGACAAACAAATCACTTTGGATTGTATTTCATTACCGCTTTTGGTAACGCGTTATATTAAGGTCCTTGTAATATGCATTAGTTAATAGGTAATAACACCTTAATAAGTGCCTACTAGAGGCTTATTAACAACACAATCAGGGTCAAAACTCTCAGTCTGTTCATTCATTAGATTAAAGTATTTTTTTGGCTTCTTCAGGTTGTTTTTTCACTCAGGTTAATGTTCATTATGTTTTATTCTGACACCGCTGTACAATGATCTAAAGTGTGAGGTGTTTGTACACTTGCCCTCCGCACAGTGGATTTTATAAAACAGCAAACCCACAGCAAGCCTAAACATGGAAAAGCGACATTTAAAAGCTGCTTATTTTCACTGCAGAATACTAAAGTTCCCTTAAAGCAAAATGTTGGATGGGAGATACCATGATATTGGAATAATTTGATTGCTATATTGTTGGTGAATACTTTACAGCAGATAAGTAGCAATAAAATAGGGCTTCCATGACTTTAGAAAATCTTGGGAGTGGTAAAAACATTCCTAAATTATGTAATGACGATATCATTTATGATTTTATTTTCTTTATTCCTCTCCTTCTAATCTGTGCTTTCTAAACTCTTTGGCCTTTAAGCGTCTCCTGCCTTGAGAATCTGCCCAACTGGATAAATATTACATTGGCATGTAAAATAAAACCTTTAGCTTTTATGGTATTGCATACATTGATATGTCGATGCTGGTTCCATGAAGATACACGATGCCAGAAGTTTTGGCTCACCACAGTTTTCGTTCTGATTTGTTTGACATCTGTCTGGCAACAAGACTGCAGCAGTCTGAGCTTTTGCCATCTAAACATTCATCTGCAAGCTCCAAAATCTGAATCTTATAACAAAATATCACATAAGTGCAACAAATGGCCCACTGCAACAATAAAATGACACCTTCAAATACCTTTTAACATACTGAACTTTGGCTAAAAAGAGTCTTTTAACTTCTGCTTGTCTCTAAGTTTTATGCAGATCTGCTCATCTAGGATCATGTTTTATCAAAAATAATCCTTAAGCTAATGATAGGATATAGAAACTAATTAATGTGAATACAGACACACAAACACAAATGGGATACATCCAGTTAGGCACTGAGGAACATATTCAATCATACGAGATTATGTTACAGCCCCAAACCATGCAAGGCGGTGCTTTAGAGATCAATCATCTTACAAAGATGGAGACAACATATTAAAATGTCACTGCAGCTCTCTGTTATTCCAACTTCACCTTACAGCAAAGGTTTAACCCCTTTGTACTTAAGAATTCACAGTTAGTGGTTAAGTGTTTCAGGACGGGATCAGGACCACCAGACAGACAAAGAAGTAAAAAGTCACCTCTTGGGTTCTTGATATCATGAGCCAAAAAAGACTCTTTATGCGAGGCAGGATGGAGGAGAAAGAGAAAGAACAAGATACATTAAAACCCAAACAAGTCAGCTGAGTTTGACAATGAAACAGTGAAGGGGAAATAATGAAAGGGAGTTCAAAAACAGCTCTGCCATTTTCTTACACATCAGGAGGTGTGGGATCAATAGGTTTCCGATTTCCTTTGGGTTTTTACACACATAGTCAGGAGATTTGATCTATGTTTATAATGGGCATGAATGTCTGACTAATAATGCTAATTATTTACTTCAACGATACGTTTACTATTGTTAGCATTTAACACAATATTCATCTTCATTTATTAAAAGAAAGCAAGAATTGGATGAACAAGTTTGAATTCATTGTTGGTTTTCTCTAATCCAAACCAGGGGTCCTGATTGGCCTCCCAAAAGCCATGAAGACTATGCTAAAGCCGTGTTTGTATCGTTAAACAAACAATTTAAATAAACTTTCACCAGTTCTGCCAAGAACCGTGATCCAGAAACCAACAGGCTTGTAGATGGCTAGAAAAGGTGGATGCACAAGTTGCTGAGCGACTGTTAACCATTAATAGCGGGGCTGTATGTTTTGAATTTGAGGCTGAATGTATATATTTGACTTTGTATGGATGAGAGAAAATCAACAGTAAATTCCAAATTTTGTATCCAATGCTTGTTTTTAAAAAAGTTACTGAAGTTTTATAACCAATCTGGCCAGAAATCACTAAAATCCCCAAATTAACATGACATTCCTGTCCAAAACGCACAAACGCGTTGGACGAGGGCTGTTTGTGTAAGATAATGACAGAGTCACAACCTGCACTTGACATCCAAACACAGAGGACACCAATACCAGCGGACACAAGCCAGAAGAGTACCTTCTCCTTCCACCGTGTCAACAACAGAACTGACAAGGTGGATTACTGTCACAATGGAGGCTTGTGAGAGGCAGAGGGGGGAGAGTGGATGAAAGAGACCTGGCATTAGTACAAATAAAGCCTCCATCATTTCAAAAATAAAACAAAAATAAAAACAAGCAAACAGATGGAAAATGGCTGGAGTAATGGTAGCACAGGCAATAGGTCCCACACACATCGCTGTCCTTGTTGCTGCTCACACTCTTTTAGTCCTTTAAGCATCAACACTGAGTCTCTGAGGGGGTTTATGGCTGGGGATGAGACAATGTCAGAGGGTAACACTGTGGACTGTGTTTGGAGCGAGGAGGATGGGGGAGGTCAGGTTCTGTTTGTGCAAGATAACACACAACAACTACATACTGAGAGCCAGAGGGTGCCACTGACAGTACAAATGGAAGAATCGGTGAAATTCCCCAGAGATATGTACATTTTGCACCAAGAAGCAGATTTATGCAATGGTTTTCTGCCAGATTTGGATTTATTCTGGTTTTTGAAGGTATGGATGAACATTGTGATGATGGGCTGTATGTATCATATACAGGTGCATCTCAACAAATTAAAATATCACAGAAAGGTTTATGTCAGTAATTCACTTCAAAAGGAAAAACTTACTTGTTACATAGATTTCATATACACAGAGTAATTTGTTTCAGGCACTTTCTTTTATGACTACCGATTGGGTTGGATTCACAATTCTCTCCAGACTACGGCTATATTTGCTGAATACGTTTTCCTTCCACTAAACTTCCCACTCTGGAATTATATATATATATATATATATATATATATACATACACGTCTTAAGTCTCTTTTATATTAACTGTACTGTTGATTTTCATTAGTTGGAAGCCATTAAAATCAAAAGTAAATTCTTAAAATATAGTACTGCACTGCAAAAAGAGAACTAAAAATGAAATTAATGTATTTGCCCTTGATTTGAGCAGGTAAATAAGACTATTTTCCAATGGAATGAGTATCTTTACCCCTAAAATAAGATAATTAGATAAACTGCACTTGAAATAAGACAATGGAGATGAATTGTTCCTATTTTAAGTGCAAAAATCTTATTCAATTGGCAAATAGTCCTATTTACCTGCTCAAATCAAGGAAAAATAGTTTAATTTTAAGAAAAAAATTCTTATTTTTAGGTCTATTTTTGCAGTGTGTGTGATAAATATCAGAATTTGAATTGTATTATTGAAAAAAAGATTCACTGAGATGAGCCTGTACATGAGATGAAAACCATAAAAGTAAAACTGAAAAGAAATGGGACAACATAAAATAAATGTGTGTACCCTGGCAAAATATTCCTTGATGTTAAACATCCATTTGTCTCTAAAGTGTGGACAAAAAAAAAAGAACAGAGAGAAACAAAACAGAGAAAATAAAGAAGGAGTTAAAAAGAAAAAGGTAAAATAGAATGAAGCGATGAGCGTCAAACTGCTGTTTGAAGATAAAGTCAAATAAACTGGCAAGGTAAGAAGAAAGAGCCGGATCCCAAATGTTTAGTCTTGTTTTAAATAAATAATCCCAGGAGAATTACACAGCACAGGGCGTTGTGATTGCTTCCGTCTGTACCGACAGTGACTGAGGACTTACAGGCCGGACCCCCCCTGCTTTAAAACCTTGTTCTGGATCTGTGGACTGATTTGATCCATATGGGAGCTGAAGCCCCGCAGCGAAAAGAAACAGAAAAAAAAAAAACAGAAGACATGTGACCCCACAGCCACCACCGGGTCATTTATTCAGCACATGCACAAATTCAAAGTGTTAGCTGTATATTTACGAGACACCACACAAAAAAGAAGAATAAACTCATTACAAAATATTATGTTGAAAAAATGAAACATTTCTGAAAGTGTGCGATCAGATTAGTGTGTCCTGCGACCATGGCTACGTACCGTTGTCGTCACAGGACTCTGACTGGAAGGAGCTGAGGGAGTGGACCTCGGACATGCTGCCTCTGGTGTTGTACAGCTGACAGGCGCTCTCCTCCACGGGCTTCTTGGTCAGGCAGGGATCCAGGTCCACCACTTTAGCTGCAAAAGTAAAGATGCAGATCAGTCAAGCGTTGTCCGACAAGAGTAGAGCATCGTTCTCGTTGGGAGTCACGTCTTTCCACAGCCGTCAGCTGTAAATTACACTTAGGCAAAAAGGTTTTGTGCTGCGATAATGAGTGAAAAGATACAAACTGCAACTACGTCTGTAAGCAGAATCTTCTGCAAACTATAAATAAACTGAAGCAATCTTTATGAAGCCTTTAAGTGCAAATATGATTGAAAAAACAAACAAGCGATTGATATATTTGTACGAAAAGCCTTTTGTAAGCTTGAATTTAAAGATGCATGTATATCATCTTCCTTCTTCAGGTATCAAGTGTAAAAAAAAAACAGAAAGAAAATGTAAGATAGCTGTTTTTTGTACAAACAATTAGAGCACTGGAGGTTGTGTCAGATTACAGTAATAATAACTAAAGTCAAACATTTGATGCTCTTCAGAAGAGAACCGAACGTTAACAGACAGAAAGGCTCACCAGATTACAGCTCATGTGTGCCGTACATAAAAAAGAAAACCGCAAACCTATAAATGAAACCTTCCAGTCAGGTGTGAAAACTAGTGTTGCACCGATACCGATACCAGTATCGGCCGGGGTGCCGATACCGCACTAAAAGGGTGGTATCGGTATCGGCGAGTACCAACAAATAGGGCACCGATACCATTTTGATGTTTGTATGTCACTTGAACGCAGCCTTCTCTCTCCCGACACTCACTAGTTCTACTGGATTCACTTTGTATTAGTCTTTTTTCCTGCTTTAATAAGGTAGCAGCTTGAAAAAGCCATGATAGCAATAATTGTACATCCATGTAGTATGCTGTTCTTCATATATACACACACACATAAATTTCAAAGTAATGGTATCGGTATCGGCCGATACTGCACAGCCAGGTATCGGGTATCGGGGCCAAAAAATGGCATCGGTGCAACACTAGTGAAAACTAGCCGACTTACTGTCGTAGTCGTAGTCCCAGTTGGGCTTCTGTATGGAGTCGCTGTCTGACACAGAGTTGGATGGAGGCGGAGGGGGCAGGTTGGGCGCCACGCTGCAGACGGCCACGGTTTTACGGTGCCCGTGAACAGAGTCTGGGTTGAACGTGGTGAACTCCGGGTGCTCTGGGATGGTCGAGCCTTCGAACGAGTTCCTGTCCAAGTTGTTGCGCGAGTCGCTGGGAATGCTGGGAGTGTAGGAGATGGGACGCACAGGCACCTGAGGCGGGATGTCGGAGTAGATGTTCTTGTTGAGTTTGGAGTCAAAGTAAGGCCTCTGGAGGAAGGATTGAGGCACGCCGGAACCCCCGGGGTGCCTGTCGTCGCCGCCCGTCTTCGACTTGCTGCGGCAGACCCTCTTGCGAATGATAATGAAGAGGAGGACCAGTATGAAAATGACGGAGACGAAGACCACGATGCCGATCACCTCCTCTAGGCCGATGTTCCAGGACGTGGAGACGAACTGATTGGGGACCTCGGCTGGGAGTTCACACGTCTGTCCGCGGAAACCCAGCGAGCAGTTACACCTGAAGGAGCCGTACGTGTTCTGGCACTGGCCTCCGTTGGCGCAGGGGTTCTTGATGCACTCGTCGACGTCGCTCAGGCACCTTGGACAGAACAGGAGGACCCAGTGATGTGTTAATGCAGAACATCCGCCTTTTTTCCGGTTGGAGAATTTTCCTCCACACATACCTGTCTCCCTGGAATCCAGCTTCACACTCGCACACCGGACCGTCCAAGCTGTCGATGCACTTTCCGCTGTTTTTGCAGGGGTTGTCTCTGCAGTACGGCCCTAATTGGCACCTGAGTTTCAGAAATAAAACCATACGAGAATACACAAGGGGTCAATTTGACAATGCTTATTTTGTTATTTTTCTACATCTCTGAGGGATATATTAGTATTATATTTCAGCACATCATTTTGTAACATTGCAACCAAAAACCTCAATGTATTTTTATTTGGATTTGATGTGACAGACCAACACAATATTGTGGACAGAAAATTCTACGTCTTTAAAAAAATTTCCCGTACAAATCAGGAAAATTTACTGTATATTTCTATTCAGATTGTTTTACTCCGACACTCCTAAATAAACTCTAGTCCAACCAACAGCCATCAGAGTCTTCCTGCATGTGATTTAATGTCAGCATAAACACAACCGCTCTGTGAAGGTCTCAGCTATAGAACATGAGCGATTGAACAACATCATGAAGACCAAAGACAACTTCTGACAGGTCAGGGGTAAAGTTGTGAAGAAGTTTTCAAGCAGTTTAAGTTTATAACAATTAATATCCCAAGGATTAGACTGCTCATAGAGTTTTATTAAATACATGATTGAAGACGGGGTAATGTTGATCAGAGAGGCAGCCAAGAGGCCCTTGGTAATTCTGGAGGAGATTCAGAGATCCACATGAAGGGGAAACTATCAGCCATTCACTTGGTAAAACTGGTCTTTTATGGAATAGTGACAACACTCTTCCATCTCCTCAGTGAAGCATTAAGTTGGCAGCATCATGCAGGCTGCAGGCTTTCCTTTAGCAGCGACAGGAGGCTGGTTTGTCCTGGAAGAAAAGCTGAGCTTAATTTAAAGCCTATCCATATGTTAGAATGGCCCAGACTAAGACCGGACTTATATCCGAGTCAGAGTCCAAAATATTTACATCCAGTCTGACTAAGCTTGAGCTATACTGCTAAAAAAGTAAAGGGAACACTTCAACAACACAATGTAACTCCAAGTGTTCCCTTTATTTTTTTGAGCAGTATATATTGCCAGGAAGAATAGATAAAATATCTCTAGATGTGAAAAGATGTCCTCCAATATTACGTGTAGCTGTAATAGGAGTGGAAAGTGGTTTTAAAACATTGATTTAAATTAACACAACACTTTTTAGACTATTGATCATAAAGGAACTTCACCTATGTATGCTTGTCCTAATATTTTATTATTAACCACAATTTTGTATTGGTCCATCTAATAAAATCACAATAAAGTTCTACTTTTCAAAGCTGTACTGTACATAAAAAAAAAAATTACACATGGAAGCTGTGCAAATGCAACGGCAAAACAATTCTATGTACTCTATGTGATTGTTAAAATTAAGAAGAGCCAGTAGGAAGCAGTGCGATACCTCTGTCCTGAGTACTGCCCTCTGCACTGGCAGTAGAAGTCGTCTGCACGGGGGACGCAGGTGCCACCGTACAGACAGGGGTTGGAGGCACAGGGACTTATTGCGATCTCACAGTGCGTGCCCATGAACGAGGCAGGACACTTGCAGAAGTAGCCTGTGGAGTTCACCCAAAAGAAGGCGAATGAGGAAGTGGCACTGAGCATTTCTGCAATCAGAATTCTGATGAGGAATGGGTTTTCCCCTTTAATTATGCAGGTGTTTTTGATTAAAACGGAAAAAAGTTTTTTATAAAAACCACTCTGGCAAAGAAACTGACTTGATTTGTCTCTTCTGCTTCTAATGAATGATTCTCCTTCTTTAAAGTTAAATTAAATCGATCAAAGCAGTGGAAGCGTTCTCACCTCCGTTAGGCAAAGAGACGCAGCTCCCTCCGTTGGTGCAGGGGTTGCTGGAACAACTCTCCACCGGGGTGAGTGCGCAGCCCGGGGCCACGTCCACCACGTCCTCCAGCACGGCGTAGCCCCCCCGCGCTCTGGTGTTGAGGGGCAGCTCTTGGCCGTTCAACGCGATGGCCTCCATGCAGCCGCGCAGGCCGTTGGTGACCGGCGGGCTGGGGCCGAGGCGCGGGGAGGGGTGCTGACGGAGGTGTCCGCCGAAGTAAATGTTGTTGTCGAGGTTGAGGGTGCGCAGAGTGCCGGGAGCCGTGCCCGAGGCGGCGTGCATCCGGTCCAGCACCAGTTTGGCATAATTGCCATCCACCTCCAGAGAAACGGAGTGCCACTCCCCGTCGTTAACTTGGGCGCTGTGGACGGACACCAGGCCGGGACCGCTGCCGCAGTCAAATTTGTACTGCAGGCGGCCGTTTACGATCTGTTTCAAAGGCGAAAAACACAAAGGCTAAATGTGAAGACTACGGCAAGACAGGCCAATCATGTAACCTGCCCTCAGCTCTGACAAAGCTTACACCTTAGCTTATTTATATGGTAAAATAAGCTATATTCATTGGTATACTTTAACTTCTGTTGAAACATTGAAAATGTAAAAACAATATGTATTAAAATCCTTAGATGGCAGCCTGAAGTTTAAAAGGCTCTTTGTCTGGCATGCAGAGAGCTCTACCAGACAGGCTGAAAAAGGAATGTGTGTAAAATGTCTGTCTGCTTCCTTTCAGAGCTAAAATAGCTTGAGTTAGTTTGTTTTCCTCCTAAATAGCCCCGTTCCCATAGTCAGCCGTGTGAATGGAGTTTTTAAATGCCCTTTTGAACCCTTCGGCTCTCATACACATAGCTGATTGGACTCAGAAAGGGGATCGGTCTGTTCTTTATTTGGCTCTTCGGATATGGAGATGGTGGGTAGTTAGGAGAACACAGGTTTAGACGTTTGGGGATGCACACGATGAACGGGACAAGAAAATTAATTACAACACACCTCAAGGATGCTGTAGTCTGTCCCTTTAGCATACATGACAGTGGCGTGGCTGGAGAAGGTCCGGAGCCTGAGAGACAGCTTCATCAGCTCCTTGTTGTCATTCTCCATCAGAAGGTACCTCACATAACCGTTT
Source organism: Fundulus heteroclitus (assembly GCF_011125445.2). NCBI lineage: Eukaryota > Metazoa > Chordata > Actinopteri > Cyprinodontiformes > Fundulidae > Fundulus > Fundulus heteroclitus. Next base: position 35,167,867 of record NC_046365.1, read on the forward strand.
CCCCTGAATGTCAGTGAGTGGCCGTCTGAAACATGATTTGAAAAAAACATTAAAAAAAGCAAAAAAGCATTGTTTATTCAGAAGTGGTGAAACATTACAATAGCACATTAGATGAGATTGACATTCAGCTATATTTATCCAGAAATCCTGACAAACCCAATCAATTACTTCGACTACAGGCATGTTTTGATGACATTAAAACCTGGATGACTTTACGTTTTCTGCTTTTAAATTCTGACGACAGAAGGTGTACTCTATGGACCAAAGTCCTTAAAATAGCTGCGAGAAAGCGAGAGAGAGCAAGACTTCCAGCAGATAACAGAAAGGCTAAATAAGGTGAAACAAAAGCCTTTTCACTGTTCACCTCAATCTGTAATGGAAAATGCTGGATTTGGAAACGCTGGCAGCCTTTTAGAAACCTCAGCTCACAGCAATAGTTTACATTATCCAGGGAATACATACAGAGACTATTATAACTATGTTAGCCACGCTAACCATTCAAAGACCTTTTAAAATGGCAAATCTATAAAAATTGTGTCTTTATTTTTATTTACTAAAAAAAAGGTATTTTAATGCCAAAAAAGGGCATGACATCACACCTGCTCCAACTACACATAATTGAGGACTGTTCACAACGATGAAAAGGTAATTTAAATATTGTTCTTATATCTAATTGTTCTCAAAGAGAGACCATATTGACAGATCCAAGCTTGTCAAAAACTAGAGATTAGAAATCGACGGAAAACCTCTAGTTTTCCTCAGTGTTTATGCAACCGGGTGGTATGAGCAGGGCTGATGAGCTGGTTCTGTCCGTACAACAGGGCAAATCAAGAACTAACTCCCTTATTACTTTAAAAGAAAGCTCTCAAACACATAATAATTGCTTATACTCAATCCACCAGACAAAGTCATTTGTTGCCGGTAACCGGACAGGACTTTTGTAAGAATTACTTCGAGAAATATTGAAGGGTTTTCACATTGCAGCCCTACCATCATTAGGCAGCCTTTTTACATTGGATTTACCATCAAAGATAGAAAGAGACGTGCAAAAGGATTTGTAATAAAAAGTAAAATTCTTACCGGAGCATTTGCCCTTCTTGGCCTCTGGACACACACAGCTATAAACGGCATCTCTAGGGTCGGCCACACAGTCCATCCCCTCTGGACAGGGGTTGTTTTCACACAGGTTGTTCAGCACAGGACATCTGCCACCTGAATGCCACAACACACATCGGAGTTAAGAACCAGAGCTTCAACAGACAACAGAACACCGAACGCGTGCGTCTGCGTGACTGACGCACCGTCACACTGGCAGGTGGCGGTCCGCGTGTGCCGTGGCGTGACAAAGCTGAGGCGGGCGGTGCTGTAGGTGGACATGGCGCTTTTATCCAGGGAGACGACCTCGTCACAGAAGTGCAGCGGACAGTCCAGACCCGCGCACAGCTTCTGGACCACGCGCACAATCCGGACCCCGATCATGTCCTCGATCACAGCCGCAGAGGAGTTGAGCTTACGGAAGACGACCTGAGGCATATTCAACAGTCAAAGGATTAGTACTAACTCAGCGTGTTCTTCCTGCTCATTAGCAGGACTAACACACAAAATTAGAAAATGGAAATATATTTAGCAAACATTAGTGGGATGAAGTCAGTTAAGAGATAGGATTTTTTGTTTCTATAGGCCTGTTACCTAAAACATAATACGATTTTTACTTTAGAATGTGGATTTTTAAACTGTGTTAAAAAGTATAATTGATAGGGCTGAACGATTTTGGAAAATAATCTAATTGCGATTTTTTTTTTCTTAATATTGCGATTTAATGCGATTTTTTTCCCCCCCAGTTTAATTCATCATGTCTTTTTAAACATATACAAACGACAAATCATTTGTTTCCTCGCTGTGCGGATTAGTTGCTAAAAGACCCGCATCTAAACTCAGAGCAGAAATGATTGCGTTCTGACTACGATATATTTCAACCAAAATTGCAATTTTGACTTTTCTCTGCATTAACCACAAGCAACAAAAATGGCGTCTAAATAAAGACGTTTGTAAACAAGGACTATTTAAAACAAGAATGATCAAGAATGATCAGAATATTATTCAAGAGAACAGCTTTTAATTGATTTGGACATCAATCCTTGTTGAACATAAAGTGCAACCAACAAGCAAGTCTATGTATTAAACAGTTTGACCTGTACTTAATGCTATGTATGATTATATAAACTCTAAAACAAGTAATAAAATTAGATTATCTCACTGCTGCAACTGTCTTCCCTTCCATGTGGAGCAAACCCACTTTAAACATTTTACCAACACCTAATGGACGTGTCTAATTCCCTGATTGTTACATAGCCAAAAATTGCAGACTCTGCGATTTGGAAATTGCGTTTTTTTAAATCGCGATTATATTGAAAATGCGATTAATTGTTCAGCCCTAATAATTGAACTTTTTATTTTAGCTGATCTTACCTCCTGGGATTGGTACGGACTGCCGGATCTCTCCAGAGTCAACAGGACGTCCAGGTCTCCGAGCTCGGGCTGAAGGCTCACTAACTGAACCTCGCTCCTCCTGACCCCGGCGATGTTCCTGAGCGCTCGCTGAAAGTTGCGCCAGTAGTCCCCGATGAACTCCTCTGGGGCGATGTTTCCAAAGCGCACAGCGATGGAGTTGTCCAGGGCCTGACGAGTTGCTTGGCGGATGTGCACGTTGACGTCCGCTGGGGTCGTGAAGCGCCCGTCGGTCACTGTCACATTGAGGGGGTAGTGGCCCACGTCGAGGGGCCGCAGGGCGATGATTTTGCCGTCTGAGGCCGAGACTGAAAACAAGGCTCCGCTCTCATCCGCAGAGGAGGACGCTGGAGGAGCGAGGCTGTAGGTGAGGGTGTCGTAGATGTCCTGGTCGGTGGCGTGGATCTTCCCTAATACGCCCCCGGGGTACTCGTCGCCAGCCACAGACACAAATATGTCCAGTGGAAGTACTGCTGGGGGGTAGACGCTCTCTTCGATGATGCGCACGTTGATGAAGGCGGTGGAGGAGAGGAGAGGCTTGCCGCTGTCCGACACCTGCACAGAAGAGGAGGGCCGTGAAGCTTTATCTGTTTTCCGACAGCAGAGAGC